>NC_091982.1:49052751-49300248 GCF_044704955.1 Pristiophorus japonicus
CCACATAGTTTGCATGCCAGACACGAGACTCCCAAAGCAAGCGCTCTACTCGGAACTCCTTCACGGCAAATGAGCCAAAGGCGGACAGAGGAAACATTACAAGGATACCCTCAAAGCCTCTGTGATAAAGTGCGACATCCCCACTGACACCTGGGAGTCCCTGGCCAAAGACCGCCCTAAGTGGAGGAAGTGCATCTGGGAGGGCGCTGAGCACTTCGAGCCTCATCTCCGAGAGCATGCAGAAATCAAGCGCAAGTAGCGGAAAGAGCATGCGGCAAACCTGCCCCACGCACCCTTTCCCTCAACGACTATCTGTCCCACCAGTGACAGGAACTGTGGTTCTTGTATTGAACTGTTCAGCCATCTAGGAACTCATTTTTAGAGTGGAAGCAAGTCTTCCTCGACTCCGAGGGATTGCCTATGATGATGATGATGATGCTTGTGCACAAATTGGCTGCCGCGTTTCCCACATTACAAAAGAATACACTCCAAATGTACTTCATTGGCTGTAAAGCACTTTGAGACATCAGTCAGTCATAGGCAGTCTCTCTAAACGAGGATGACTTGCTTCCACACCAAAAAAGGATGAGTTCACAGGTGTTTCGGCCATTTAGGACCGAGATGAGGAGAAACTTCTTCACTCAGAGAGTGGTGAACCTGTGGAATTCTCTACCACAGAAAGTTGTGGAGGCCAATTCACTAAATATATTCAAAAAGGAGTTAGATGTAGTCCTTACTACTAGGGGGAATCAAGGGATATGGTGAGAAAGCAGGAATGGGGTACTGAAGTTGCATGTTCAGCCATGAACTCATTGAATGGCGGTGCAGGCTAGAGGGGCCGAATGGCCTATTCCTGCACCTATTTTCTATGTTTCTATGTTTCGATGAAGGACCTAATATTCCAGGTCCCGAACTACATCTTGAAGGGTGGAAGATGCCTGTGCGTGGATTTTGAGATGTCAGGTAGTTGTGAAAGGCGCTAAAGAAATGCAAGTCTTTCTTTTCTTTTTCTAGTCTTATTGCGGAATGAGTTGGGATGCTAAGTAATTTAGCATCTCGTCTCAGGGGGTCAACGAAAGTTTTACACAATTCTATTCATCGGGGAACCTGTGAGATGTCTGCAGAGGTGGTTCAGATATCTATCTTTGCATGCTGATTAAAATTTCTAATTTAATCAAGACCATCTCAATTTTGATTTTTTTGGTTGGAGTCACCTGATTTATAAATCCACACTATGTTACACTAAAAATACGGCCAGGAAATTACATGGAGTTGCTCCCGCTCCAGGGCAGTGAAGTAACTCGGCGGAATTGGGAGCAGCTCTGAGTCAATTTTCCGGCCAATGTTCTCAGTTCTCCTCTTCCTAATTAAAATAATAAATGTCTCCACAGGTACTTTATGGTTCAGTTAGTAAAGGCAGCATGGAGCTGGACCATAAAGAGCAGAAAGTCTCAGATGTGATTCCGAGTCACTGCTCAGCCTGGACAGTAGTTGGGGTGTGACATTTGATCTCAGCGCCCCTTGTTTGTTCATATGACTGGAAAAGCTTGAATATGTCTAGTTTGGCTCTCCATTTGACGGCCTCCTGCAACAGATCTCAGTGGGCAGGTTGGTGTGATGTGTTTCGTGGTCTGAACTCATGGCCACGGTCACACTTCGGGTCGTCACTTATATTCCACTTGTGGAGCAGACCCACCTAATTCCGGGGGCGCGACCCATCCATCACAAGGCGAGAGCAGTTCCGTACATGATGAGAGAAAGGGTAGAGATTGAGCTAGACCCTCTGCAAAGAGAGGGCATAATTTCCCCGATCGAGTTCAAGGAGTGGGCCAGTCCTATCGTCCCAGTCCTCAAAGGGAGACGGCACCGTCAGAATCTGTGGCAAATACAAAGTAACTATCAATTGTTTCTCCCTGCAGGACCAATACCCACTACCAAAGGCCAATGACCTCTTTGCAACACTGGTGGGAGGAAAGACGTTCACGAAGCTGGATCTGACTTCAGCCTACATGATGCAGGAACTGGAGGAATCATCGAAGGCCCTCACCTGCATCAACACACACAAAGGTTTTTTTGTTTATAACAGATGCCCGTTTGGAATCCGATCAGCAGTGGCGATATTCCAGAGAAACATGGAAAGCTAACTGAAGTCGGTCCCGCACACCGTGGTCTTCTAGGACGACATCTTGGTCGCAGGTCGGAACACAGTCGAGCATCTGCAGAACCTGGAGGAGGTTCTTAGTCGACTCAACCGCGTGGGGCTCAGGTTAAAACGCTCGAAGTGTGCTTTCCTGGCACCTGAAGTGGCGTTCCTGGGAAGGAGGATTGCGGCGGACGGCATCAGGCCCACCAACGCGAAGGTGGAGGCAATCGAGAACGCACCAAGGCCACAGAACATGACGGGGCTGCGGTCATTTCTGGGACTCCTGAACTACTTTGGTAACTTCTTACCAGGTCTCAGCACACTGTTAGAACCACTGCATGTCTTACTATGAAAAGGGGACGAATGGGTTTGGGGCAAAAGCCAAGAAAATGCCTTTGTAAAAGCGAGAAAATTGTTATGCTGATACAAATTGCTTGTGTTATATGATCCATGTAAGCGTTTGGTACTAGCATGTGATGCGTCGTCATATGACGTCGGGTGTGTATTGCAACAAGCTAATGATTTTGGGAAACTGCAACCGGTTGCTTATGCATCCAGGAGTCTGTCTAAGGTTGAGAGAGCCTACAGCATGATTGAGAAAGAAGCGTTAGCGTGTGTCTATGGGGTAAAGAAAATGCATCAATACCTCAAATTTGAATTGGAAACTCACCATAAGCCACTTATATCCCTGTTCTCCGAGAGTAAAGGGATAAATACCAACGCATCAGCCCGCATCCAGAGATGGGCGCTCACGTTGTCCGCCTACAACTACGCCATCCGCCACAGGCCAGGCACAGAAAACTGCACCGATGCTGCCATTGCCCACCACGGGAGTGGAAATGGTGCAGCCCGCAGATCTAGACATGGTTATGGAAGCATTTGAGAGTGAGAAATCACCCGTCACTGCCCGGCAGATCAAAACCTGGACAAGCCAGGCCCCCTTATTATCTCTAGTCAAAAGCTGTGTGCTTCAAGGGAGCTGGTCCAGTGTCCCAGTGGAAATGCAAGAAGAGATAAAGCCGTTCCAACGGCGCAAAGATGAAATGTCTATACAAGCAAACTGCCTTCTGTGGGGAAATCGAGTAGTGGTCCCCAAGAAAGGCAGAGACACCTTCATCAATGACCTCCACAGTACCCATCCAGGCAGCGTAATGATGAAAGCGATAGCCAGATCCCACGTGTCGTGACCTGGTATCGATGTGGACTTAGAGTCCTGCGTTCACAGATATAATACATGCTCGCAGTTAAGCAATGCATACAGGGAGGCACCGTTAAGTTTATGGTCTTGGCCCTCCAAACCGTGGTCTAGGGTACACGTCGACTATGAAGGCCCGTTCTTGGGTAAAATGTTCCTTGTGGTTGTAGACACGTACTCCAAGTGGATTGAATGTGAGATAATGTCGGCTAGCATGTCCGCTGCCACTACTGAAAGCCTGCGAGCCGTGTTTGCCACCCACAGCCTACCCGATGTCCTGGTGAGCGACAACGGGCCATGCTTTATCAGTGCTGAGTTCAAAGAATTCATGATCCATAATGGGATCAAACATGTCACATCTGCCCAGTTTAAACCAGCGTCTAATGGTCAGGCAGAGAGAGCAGTGCAAACCATCAAGCAAGGCTTGAAGAGGGTAACTGAAGGCTCACTGCTGACTCGCCTATCCCAAGTCCTGCTTAGCTACCGCACGAGACCTCACGCACTCACTGGGATCCCACCTGCTGAACTGCTCATGAAAAGAGCACCTAAGACAAGGCTCTTGTTAGTTCACCCTGATCTACATGAACAGGTTGAGAGCAGTCGGCTTCAACAAAGTGCATACCATGATCGCGCAAATGTGTCACGCAAGATTGAAATCAATGATCCGATATTTGTATTAAATTATGGACAAGGTCGCAAGTGGCTTCCCGGCACTGTCATGGCCAAAGAGGGGAGCAGGGTGTTTCGGGTCAAACTTTCAAATTGCCTCATTCACCGGAAATTCTTGGACCAAATCAAACTCAGATTCACGGACTATCCTGAGCAACCCACCTTGGACCCTAACTTTTTTGATCCCCCAACAGACACACCAGTGGCAACTGGCACCACAGTTGACCACGAAGCAGAACCCATCGTCCACAGCAGCCCAGCAGGGCCCAACACACCAGGCAGCTCAGCAAGGCCAGCTGCACAGCAGCCCAGTGAGGGCCCAACAAATGATTCAACAACACCAGCTTTCACACCGAGACAATCAACCAGGGAAAGAAGGGCCCCAGATCGACTTACATTGTAAATAGTTACACTATTGACTTTGGGGGGGGAGAGTTGTTATATATGTAAACTTGTATTTACTCCCGTACAGCCACCAGAGGGCTCATCCCCTGGAGTCCTAAGGGATCCCATAAGGAGGCTTTACAGGTTGGAGAGGCACTCTGGAGACCTGCAATAAAAGACTAAGGTCACACTTTACTTTGAGCTCACAGTGTTCAGTCTGACTCTTTCTCCATACACAACAAAGTGGATCTGCACCTTCGCCCCCGAGAAACTTCCGATGCCTGGCTCAAACAACGACGGAAGTTTGCTCAGAACCTAGGCACATGAGGCGTCGTTGATGGGCAAAAGCGCTCGGATGTAATCCCAGTTCCAGTGGATTTTTCCCAGCCAGCTTCAGCCGAACAGTGTGGGGCCATCTCCTGGTACAATCCATAGTGGTAATTCGTGCACTGCTCCATCATAGGAGACTTTTACTGCTGCACTGCCAGTTACAGGGATCAGCTCTTTAGTGTAAGTTCTCAGCTTGGTATGAATGGGGCTCAGCTTGGGCCTATGTGCCTTGTTGCTCCACAGCCTGTCAAAGGCCTTTTTGCTCATGATGGACTTACTTGCACCGGTGTCGAATTCCATGGATACTGAATTCTGTTCAGTTCAACTTTTAACATGATCGGTGGACACTTCGTGGTGAAGGTGTGAACCCCATTCACTTCTGCCTCCTCGGTTTGAGTCTCTAGTTCAGTTTGATCCACCATGGATCGGTCTTCCTCTGCAATGTGGTGGTTTGCAGGGTTTGCAGCTCGTCTGCACATTCGCTGGAGGTGTCCCATTGTTCCATAGCCTTTGCACGCATAGTGTTTGGAGCGGCATTGATGGGCTCGATGATCACCTCTGCAGCGCCAACTCTGAGTCATCTGAGGTTGTGCAGCTGCAGGCATGTACGTTCTGCCATGTGCGTTCCTGCCTGAAAATGACATTACTTTGTGAACAATACTTGCCAAAACAGCTTTATGCTGCAAAATTTGTTTGGTGTTGTCGCTGGTGGACATAAATGCCTCGGCTATCGTTATGGCTTTGCTCAGGTTTGGTGTTTCAACAGTCAATAGCTTGCGAAGGATAACTTCATGGCCAATGCCAGCACAAAAAAGTCTCAGCATTTGCTCCAATGAATCCATCGAATTCGCAATGTCCTGCAAGGTGCCTTAGTTCGGCGACGTAGCTTGCCACTTCCTGGCCTTCAGACCGTTGACATGGGTAAAATCGATACCTTGCCATCAGAATGCTCTCCTTCGGATTTAGGTGCTCCCAGACCAGCGTACACAGTTCTTCATATGATTTGGTTGTTGGTTTCACCGGAGCAAGAAGATTCTTCATGAGGCCATAGGTTGTTGCCCCGCAGACGGTGAGGAGGCTCGCCCTTCGTTTGGCAGTGTTCACACTCCCTTCCAACTCGTTGGCCACGAAGTATTGGTCGAGTCGCTCCACGAAGGCCTCCCAATTGTCCCCTTCTGAGAACTTCTCCAGGATACCAACAGTTCTCTGCATTTTTCGTTATCTCGTTGCCAGTTGTTATGTCTTGAATGAAGCAATGTGACTGAGTACTGTAGACGTGAGTAAGTGTGACCTTAGTCTCTTTATTCTAACTCCAAAGTACTGATACAGCATGGGAGGCCTGCATATATACAGTGCTCCCAAGGGATGCTGGGATCCCTTGGGATTCCAACAGATGTGCCCTCTGGTGGCGGTAGAATGCTAGTTACTTTGACCCCAAGTTTCCACATGATTTGCGCCTGATTTTTAGGAGCAACTGGTGGAGAACGGACAATCATAGAAATCGCAATTCTCCACATTTTTTTTTCTGCAGTTCTAGTCAGTTAGAACAGTTTCACTTTGGAACAGAATTTTTTCTTCAAAAGGGGGCGTGTCCGGCCACTGACGCCTGATTTCAAAGTTTCCACAGTGAAAACGTACTCCAAACTAACTTAGAATGGAGCAAGTGAAGATTTTTATCGAACTGAAAAAACCTTGTCTACACATTAAAAAATCAGGCGCAGGTTACAAATTAGGCGTCCAGAACGAGGTGGGGGGGGGGGGGAGGGGGTGGAAGGGAAGTCATTAAATTTTATAATAAATCCTTATTTATACTTATACAAATATTATACAAATAAATCCAACCTGAATAAAAATTTATAAGCAAAGAAAAGATTAAATAAACCATCTTCCTACCTGTGTGAAAGTGCTTCAGCCAGGGAGAATGCTGCAGGAAGCCTCACAAGTTGAGGCAGCTGTTCCCGCGGAGGGGGGGAGGAGGAAGCCGTTCGTTCCCGCGGGGGGGGGAGGAGGAAGCCGTTCGTTCCCGCGGGGGGGGTGGGAGGAGGAAGCCGTTCCCGACGGCGGGCGGGGGGGGGGGGAAGGAGACAGTGAGAAGGCTGCAGGAAGCCTCACAAGTTCAGCAGCCATTCCCGACGGCAGGGGGGGGAGGCTGTCGGGAAACGGCTGCCTGAACTTTCTGAGGCTTCCTGCACCTTCTCACTGCTGCAAGAAGCCTCAGTGCTGATGTGCTGATGGCAATGTGCTTTTATTAAAAAATGTTCAAAAATTAAACAGCTACAAAGAACTACAAAAATGGCCGAGTGCCAATGTTTCCTTCACTCTGCGCGTGCGTGAACGCTCCAACGCGCACGTGCAGGGTTGCCGGCTAGAAAAAAACTAATTTAAATGGTACCCGCCCCCTCCCACTTACAAAATCGGCGCGAGTGGTAGGCTCCGCCCCCCTGGGCACCGCGCCAAGCAGACATGGAGCTGCAGGGCGCTCCAGAATCGCGCGTTTTTTTTCCGCCGCCATTTTCGGCGTGAAAAACAGGCGCCCAGCTCGGAGGGGCGCCCGTTTTGTAGCGTGTGGAAACTTAGGCCCATAGTGTTTCATACATAACAATTTCCTTGATCAGTTCTCACTTTAAATGAATAGAATTATCATTCTTTGTAACTTTTAAAGGAAGTTTTAGCGTTGGCAAGTTTCGTTTCAGATTTTCCAACCTGAAGAAAATGTTAAGTAGGCAAAGACGCACCACAATTTGCTAGCCATTTAGTAGCTGCTTTAAGGACCCCAGCTGCTTTTGGTTGCCAGAAACCATTTCTTTTTAGTTTGGTACAGAGAGAAATATGAGCAATGAGATAAATGCATGCAATCTCAGAATGGAGTAGGAAGGTGTGGTATTGGCACGGCTCCCTTGTGTACATTGCTGGTCCCGTTTCCTTTGACTGTTTCTGCGATAAATATATGTTTCCAATGACAACAGACAAAAAGAAATGACTGAAATAAAAACAGAAAATGCTGGAAATACCCAGCAGGTCAGGCAGCATTTGTGGAGAGAGAAACAGAGTTAACGTTTCAGGTCGATGACCTATTGTCAGAACTGGGAAAAAAATTAGAGATGTAACAGGTTTTAAGCGAGTACAGAGTCAGGGAAAGGAGGGAGGGGAGAAAAGAACAAAAGGTAGAGTGAAAGGCAGGAAAGATGAATTGACAAAAGGTATGATTGTGGATGCATTGGTTGTAATTTACCAAAATTCCCTGGATTCTGGGGAGGTCCCAGCAGATTGGAAAGCTGCAAATGTAATGCCACTCTTTAAAAAAGGAGGCAGACAAAAAGCAGGAAATTATAGAACAGTTAGCCTCACATCTGTGGTTGGGAAAATGTTGGAGTCCATTATTAAAGAAGCAGTAGCAGGACATTTGGATAAGCAAAATTCGGTCAGGCAGATTCAGCATGGATTTATGAAGGGAAGTCATGTTTGACAAATTTGCTGGAGTTCTTTGAGCATGTAACGAACAGGGTGGATAAAGGGGAACCAGTGGATGTGGTGTATTTGGACTTCCAGAAGGCATTTGACAAGGTGCCATATAAAAGGTTTCTGCACAAAATAAAAGTTCACGGGGTTGGAGGTAATATATTAGCATGGATAGAGGATTGGTTAACTAACAGAGAACAGAGAGTCAGGATAAATATTAATTCTCTGGTTGGCAACCACTAACTAGTGGGGTGCCACAGGGATCAGTGCTGGGACCCCAACTATTTACAATCTACATTATCGACTTGGAAAAAGGGACTGAGTGTAATGTAGCTAAGTTTGCTGACGATACAAAGATGGGAGAAAAAGCAATGTGTGAGGAGGACACAAAAAATCTGCAAAAGGATATAGACAGGCTAAGTGAGTGGGCAAACATTTGGCAGATAGAGTATAATGTTGGAAAGTGTGAGGTCATACACTTTGGCAGAAAAAAATCAAAGAGCAAGTTATTATTTAAATGGAGAAAGATTGCAAAGTGCCGCAGTACAGGGGGACCTGGGGGTACTTGTGCATGAAACACAAAATATGGTATGAAGGTACAGCAAGTGATCAAGAAGACCAATGGTATCTTGGCCTTGATTGCAAAGGGGATGGAATATAAAAGCAGGGAAGTCTTGTTACAGCTATACAAGGTATTGGTGAGGCCACACCTGGAATACTGTATGCAGTTTTGGTTTCCATATTTACAAAAGGATATACTTGCTTTGGAGGCAGTTCAGAGAAGGTTCATTAGGTTGATTCTGGGGATGAGGGGGTTGACTTATGAGGAAAGGTTGAGAAGGTTGGGCCTCTACTCATTGGAATTCAGAAGAATGAGAGGTGATCTTATCGAAATGTATAAGATTATGAGGGGGCTTGACAAGGTGGATGCAGGGAGGATGTTTCCACTGATGGGGGAGACTAGAATTAGAGAGCATGATCTTAGAATAAGGGGCCAACCATTTAAAACAGAGATGAGGAGAAATTTCTTCTCTCAGAGGATTATAAATCTGTGGAATTCGCTGCCTCAGAGAGCTGTGGAAGCTGGGACATTGAATACATCTAAGACAAAAATAGACAGTTTCTTAAAAGATAGGGGGATAGGGGGTTATGGGAAGCGGGCGGAGAAGTGGAGCTGAGTCCATGATCAGATCAGCCATGATCTTATTGAATGGCTCGACAGGCCATATGGCCTACTCCTGTTCCTATTTCTTATGTTCTTATGATTGTAAGAAGAAAGATTTGTATTTCTATAGTGCCTTTCATGACCATTGGGTGTTCCAAAGAGCTTTACAACCTATGAAATACTTTTTAAAGTATAATCACTGTTGTAATGTGGGAAATGGGGCCACCAATCTTTGCTCAGCAAGCTCCCACAAACAGCAATCTGACAATGACCAGATAATCTGTTTTTTTAGAGATGTTGGTTGAACAAAACGAAAGGAGATGGTAATGGAATAATAGGTGGACCTAGAAGAGGTGTAAATGGGAATGGCAGAGTCATCAACAGTTACCATCTGGATAAAGTAAGGGCAGAGGAGAGGTTATGGTCTGAAAATAAAGCCTTAGAGAGGATACTGAAAAGATTTACGAGAATGATTCCAGGGATGACGGATGATGGACTTCAGTTATGTGGATAGACTAGAGAAGTTAGGGTTGTTCTCATTAGAGCAGAGAAGGTTGAGAGGAGATTTGATAGAGGTGTTCAAAATCTTGAGGGGTCTGGACAGAGTAGAGAGAAACTGTTCCCATTGGTGGAAGAATCGAGATCCAAGTGACACAGATTTAAGGTGATTGGCAAAAGAACCAAAGGCGACATGAGGAAAAATATTTTTGCGCAGCAAGTGGTTAGGATCTGGAATGCACTGCCTGAAAGGGTGGTGAAGGTAGACTCAATTGTAGCTTTCAAAAGGAAATTGGATTAGTACCTGAAGGAAAAAAGAATTGCAGGGCTACGGGGAAAGGGCGGGGGAGTGGGACTAGCTGAGGTGCTCTTGCAGAGAGCCGGCATGGGCTCGACAGGCCGAATAGCCTCCTTCTGCGCTGTAACCATTCTATGATTCTAAGTAAAGAAACAAAAAGATGGGTCTGGGAGGAGGTGTCAATGGGAATGGCAGAATCATCAACAGCTGCCATCTGGGAATTAAAAAAAATGAATAATGAATAGAGGCAGGGGTGAGGATTTGGTCTGTAGTTGTTGTGTGGGGGAGATTGACTGGCTTGACTTGCACAGGCCACTCTGGCGGCCGGAGGACTACAGGTCCCACAATGCCGCATGGCGGCACGCCTGCGCGGTGGGCGGTAGGGCAATGTTTGTGTGCGTGTGGGCCGGTCAGGTGATGCGGTCGGCGGAGGAGCCGGAGCCCGGAGCAGCAACAGGCGGAGGGCGGCTGTGGGCCTGCGGGACTGCGGGCCGGCCAGCGCAGCGCACTGCAGGTACGGTTTCTTTACGCCCCCCCTCCATCATAGTTATTCTGCATTGGGGCTGCTTTTACCGGTCATACGCTGCTTGTGTTGGTTGAATGCGGCAGTTAGTAGGAAGGCGTGTGTGTGTGTATATGTGTGGCTCCGTGTAAAGGGTTACAGTCCGCACTGGGCCTGCACTCACCCCTCCCCCTCCCCCTCTGTGGGCAGGTGTCAAAGTTAACAGCACTTCAAGTCAAGCCACTAAATCATCCCTGAACCGGATCTCCAAAAAGGGGGCAAAGAATTTCCTTCCAATCATCCACAGATTTTCTCAGTTATGTCCCCTGCACTTTCTGGTTTAAGCTCCAACCGCTGCAACTTTGTCTCAATCGTAATTTTTCCTCTTACATTTTTATATTATCAGAAATAGAATGTTACTTGTGCTTGTTCACCCCTCCCTCCTCCCATTTATTCTTTGGCTTATGCGCATCTGATGCAGTTCATCTTTCTCTCAGGCAGTCCCTTGGAGGATGACTTGCTTCCACACTACTAGAAGTTCTCAGGTGGCAGATGCGTCCAATGCAGGACCTACAGTCTCTGTCACCGGTGGGGCAGTTCATCTTTGTGCTTGTGCTCTCTTTTTGGGTTCAAGTCCCACCCCAGGGACCTGAGCGCATAAATCTAGGCTGACACTCCCAGTGCCGTGCTGAGGGAGCGCTGCACTGCCGGAGGTACCGCCTTTTGGATGAGAGGTTAAACCGAGTCTGCTATCTCAGGTGGGTGTAAAAGATCCCACTGCACTATTTTGAAGAACGAGGGAGTTATCCCCGGTATCCTGGCCAATATTTATCCCTCAATCAACATAACAAAAACAGATTATCCGGTCATTATCACATTGCTGTTTGTGGGAGCTTTCTGTGCACAAATTGGGTGCCGTGTTTCCTAAATTACAACAGCGACTACACTTCAAAAAGTACTTCATTGGCTGTAAAGTGCTTTGCGATGTCTGATGGTCGTGAAAGGCACTATAGAAATGTAAGTCTTTATTTCTTTTTATGCCTTCAAAGTAGCAGTATGTATTTCTTGAAACCTAAACAGGGACATTTACTGCAACAACATTATGGCAATCTATTGATAAAATGAAGCACATTAAAATGCACATTTGAATGTCATAAAATCACTAACATTCTGTATAACTGGAACCAAAAAAGTTTCATCAGGTATTTGAACAAAGGTGCTCTACAATTTGAGCATATTCTAATCTGCGTGATCCAACAAGTTTTGTTGGCTTTGCTTCATTTTGTTTTTCATTTCGGAAGTTATCACATTGCTGTTTGTGGGAGCTTGCTGTGTGCAAAATTGGCCGCTGCATTTCCTATACAGGGTATTACAACAGCGACTGCATTCAGAAGTACCTAATTGGCTGTAAAGTGCTTTGGGATGTGAAAGGGGCTATATAAATGCAAATCTTTCTTTAATCTTGTGGCTGCCTTGCTCTGGCTGTATACCACACAAGGCTGTGCATTTTCTAATTGAGCTAGTTGGGGAGCTACTTCAATAATTCCTTGAAAGAAGGGAATATTGTGAGATTGTACTGCTTTAATCCATTGATTTGGAATCATGTACTGGGTCTAGAGTATTCAACAAATCGTTGATGCCAACTTTGAAGGATTTGATGGTATTAACTATAGGGTATTATATTAAATAAAGGGTATTGCGCGGATTGCAAAACTGATTAGAGAAAAGCAAAAACAAAACAATGCAAAGTAAAATCTTTTTCATAGCCAAAATAATTAGCCTATTGTGTTTCATTATATAAATTTTTTCCGTTAAATATCCTGTCTTCATAATTGTACATTGCATAATGCAATTAGGAACTTCACTGCAATACGATGGGTTTTGCATGTTTGATATTAAAAGGTCCACCATTAGACGTTTGTCCCTTTAATCTGGTATAATTATTAGTGTACTTGCTGATTTAATACAGTTGTTTGATGATAGCCCTGTACATTACAGGAAGGATATTGTAGTGACACAATTATGGTGCCCAAAGCACCATAGTTTCTACTTAAGTCCATAAGTCTTGTACAAACAACAAAGTGAAATATAAATATAAAACCATGATTCCGTGACTCACATTCCTACCCAGCACGAATCTGCACTCATTAGGGGTATGCGCCGAGATAGATCTGCAGTGGGATATGGTAGCATAATGGTTATGTTACTGGACTAATAATCCAGAGGCCTGGACTAATGATCCAGAGAAAGGAATACAAATCACACCACAGCAGTGGGGAATTTAAATAAATTTGGAATAAACATAAGCTACATCAGTAATGAAACCCATCTAATTCACTAATGTCCTCTAGAGAAGGAAATCTGCTGTCCTTACCCGGTCTGGCCTATATATGACTCTAGATCCACAGCAGTTGACTGTTAACAGCCCTCTGAAATGGCAGCTCACCACCATCTAGGGATGGACAATAAATGCTGGTCTTGTCAGCACTGCCCACATCCCGTGAATGAATTAAAAAAAATTGTAGTCCCGATATTGTAGTCTGATTAATATTCTCTGCGACTGCAGATTCCTGCTGGGAGTGTGGGGTTGTGGAATCCCCACTACGTATGTCACCCTGGTTCAGTGCTAGCACACAGTGATAAGCTCCACACCAGGCAAACATTTCATTGCAGTTCTGTAGTAGTGCTACGTTGTCAGTGGTGCCGTATTTTGGATGGGCCTGAGTCCTATTCTACCTGTTGAGATGAGCTTAAAAGATTCCATGATTGTAGCCCCTGTTCCACTATTTAATGGGGCTGATTCTCAATTTTTGCTTAAACTTCAGTCCAATGATCTTATTCAAGGTGGCTGTGTATAGGGGTGAGCATATGAAGAAAGACTGGATCGACTGGGCCTGTATTCACTGGTTAGAAGAATGAGGGGGGATCTCATAGCAACATATAAAATTCTGACGGGATTGGACAGGTTAGATGCAGGAAGAATGTTCCCGATGTTGGGCAAGTCCAGAACCAGGGATCACAGTCGAAGGATAATGGGTAATCCATTTAAGACCGAGATGAAGAGAAACTTCTTCACTCAGAGAGTTGTGAACCTGTGGAATTCTCTACCACAGAAAGATGTTGAGGCCAGTTCGTTAAATATATTAGATGTGGCCCTTGCGGCTGTCGAAATCTCGACCTCCGAAAAAAATGACTCCGACACTTTCAACTCCGGCAGAAGTTTCTTTAATTTACTTGCTAGCAAGGGGCAGGTCATACTCAGTCAATGGCTAAGTGAACACCTCCGCAATGGTACAGTTTCACGAGATATTTATACAGTAAAACCCAAGTTATGGCCTCTCCCTGTGTATTGGCTCTGTCTCGCAGATAAAGAGTTAATTACTACATCCTTGTCCTGACATGGTTTCCAGATATTTCCTTTTGTCAGGGTTATTAGTTGGCCAGCCGGCCATTACTCCATGAGAGTGTGGTAATGAGCTATTACCTGCCTTGCATTGTGTCAGGATTGTCCAGTTTCCTAGTCAGTTATCTTTTTGCATCAAATGGAATGAGGTCTCTACAAGAGATAATGGCTGGTGGTTTGAGTACTTTGAAAAGGCTGGGATGGAGTGGAACTGGTGTTGTATGGACAATAGGAGAGCACCATGGGGGGCGGGGGGGGAACTGCTTTTATGCAGAAAGTTCTGGAAGGACCAGGACTCCATTTTGTTATATATATATTGCAAAGGGCACACAAATACCATGTAGTATCAGCTTAGATAAAAAATACATTTCCACACGGCTAAAGGAATCAAGGGGTATGGAGAGAAAGCAGGAATGGGGTACTGAAGTTGCATGATCAGCCATGATTATATTGAATGGTGGTGCAGGCTCGAAGGGCCGAATTGGCCTACTCCTGCACCTATTTTCTATAGGTCTAGGAAGTGTCTCTTCGACTGCTTGCGCCTCTTTTGCAGCCTTGTGCACACATGGGTGGCCCTGGAGAGGGATCTAAAGGCTTCCACCAGTACTCTTAATGGGCATAACCTTAAAATTAGAGTTAGGCTGTTCAGGGGTGATGGCAGGAAGCAGTACTTCACGTAAAGGGTAGTCAAAATCTGGAACTCTTCATCCCAAAAAGCTGCTAAGGTCAGGTCAACTGAAAATTTCAAAACTGAGATTGGTAGATTTTAGTTAGGCAAGGGTATTATTTCCATGCATTTCCACCTTCGTTACATTGATCATCTCCACCCTTGCCTCAGCTCATCTTCTGTTGAAACCCTCATCTATGCCTTTGATACCTCTAGACTTGACTATTCCAACACACTCCTGGCTCGCCTCCCACGTTCTACCCTATGTAAACTTGATGTCATCCAAAACTCGCAAGCGTCCTAACTCGCATCAAGTCCTGTTCACCCGTCACCCCTGTGCTTGCTGACGTACATTGGCTCCTGGTTAAGCAATGCCTCATTTCTAAATTCTCATCCTTGTTTACAAATTCCTCCATGGCCTCGCCCCTCCATATCTCTGTAATCTCCTCCAGCCCCACAACCTCCTGAGATGTCTGCACTCCTCTAATTTTGCCCTCTTGAGCATCTCTGATTATAATTGCCCATTGGTGGCCATGCCTTCAGTTGCCAAGGCCCTAAGCTCCGGAATTCCCTGCTTAAACCTCTCTGGCTCTCTACCTCTTTTTCCTCTTTTAAGATGCTCCTTAAAACCTACCTCTTTGACCAAGCTTTTGGTCATCTGCCCTATTTTCTTATTCTCATTACAACAGTGACTACACTCCAATAGTACTTCATTGGCTGTAAAGCACTTTGAGACGGATGGTGGTCGTGAAAGGCGCTAAATAAATGCAAGTCCTTTCTTATTTGGCTCAGTGTCAAATTTTTTGCCTTGTAATACTCCTGTAAAGTGCCTTGGTATGTTTTACTACGTTAAAGGCGCTATATAAATACAAGTTGTTGGTATTAAGGGTTACGGAACCAAGGCGAATCAGCCATCGTCTGAATGACGGAACAGGCACAATGGGCCAAAAGTCCTACTGCTGTTGATATGTACCCTTTCGTTCTTCTGTGACTATTATTGATGAGCAAAACCCGATTTATGATTTAGGTTTATTTTATTTAGTACAGGTGCAGCACCTAAAATCCGAGGCCGGTCTGGATTCCGGGCTCTTCCAGATTTTCGATTTGTTTTCTGACGTCACGAATCCGGAAACACCTGAGTCCAGGTTCAGATATTTCTGCATTTTGGAATGTCAGAAAGGGTAGGGGGAGGGGGGGATTTCCGCCGAAGATCTGTTCGGGCCATCCGGCCTCGCCAAGGAGGATGTTGTCGAGCAGGCGGGCCCCGCCAAGGATGTCGACAAGCGGGGGGCCCTGCCGAGGTTGTTGTCGGGTAGGCCCTCGCCGAGGAAGTTGTCGAGCGGGCGGGGCCCCGCCCAGGAGGTGGTCGGGCGCGCCGGCGAGGAGGCCCCGAGGTAAGGGCAGCAGCGGTGAGCAGGGTGAAGGGTGATGAGGCGAGGCCCCGAGGTCGGCAGGGTCCGGATTACGGAACATTTTATGGATTTCGGACGACCCTGTCACCGATCGGTCCCAATTTTGGGACTCTGGGTTCGCACGCTGCACCTGTACACTTCTTCGTTTAAGTGGACCATCCGTAGTTGTGTTGTATTAGTGCTGTTTTTATAATGATGGCACTGAGTACACAATGTTGCCCCATTGGCTCTAATCAAAATAATCTAAACTCTTGTCTTTTCTGGGAAAGACGCTGGGTGCTGCAAGATGCATCATCTAGCTCTTCTTGAACTTCTCGTTTGTTTCAGTTGTATTGGTTTAGACTGATGTCCTTCCAAATAGGGGAGAGCTTGTTTCGGATGAACAGCAGAATTGAGATCCTGTCAATGAACATGTTCAAATCTTTATTTTCAACCTTTTTGATGAAGGGTTACATACCTGGAATGTCCAAGCCTTTCTCTTTTTTTTTACAGATGCCAACTGATGTGTGTATTTCCAGCAATTTCTGTTCTTTTCTCTGTGTATACGATACTAATCTGCATTGGCAGGCTGTTTGACTGAGGGGATTTCATAGCTCATTTGACCCTGTCTTCGCCTAATGCCTACATTTCCGGCAGAAAGCACAGAACAGTGAGTGATCAGAAACCAGGATGCTGACAGGTTTTTCCAATATTCTGAATCGGTGGCATGGAGAGCAATTATACCAACTCTGGCATTGCCATGGCTGAGATCAGCGAACTCAGCACTGACTGCAGCTACAAGTTGAGGCCTTTCTGCTCTGTATGGCTCAGGTATTCATTTCCTTAACCAGCTCAGGCATTGAGGGAAACCATAGAATTATATAGAATAAACAGCACAGAAACAGGCCATTCGGCCCAAACCAGTTCATGCCTGCATTTATGCTCCACTCGAGCTTCCTCCTGTCATTCCTTACCTAACTCTTATCAGCATATCCTTCTCCCTCATATGCTTATCTAGCCTCCCCTTAAATGCCTCTGTACTATTTGTCTCAACCACTCCCTGTGGCAGCGAGTTCCACATTCTCCCCACTCGCTGGATAAAGACGTTTCTTCTGAATTCCCTCTTCAATTTCTTGGTGACTGTTATATTGATGACCTCTAGCTTTGCTCTTACCCACAAGTGGAAACACACTGTTTCTATTTTATTAAAACCTTTCTTAGAAACATAGAAACAAAGAAAGTAGGTGCAGGAGCAGGCCACTCGGCCCTTCGAGCCTGCACCACCATTCAATATGATCATGGCTGATCATGCAACTTCAGTACCTCATTCCTGCTTTCTCTCCATACCCCTTGATCCCTTTAGCCATAAGGGCCACATCTAACTCCCTTTTGAATATATTTAACGAACTGGCCTCAACAACTTTCTGTAGTAGAGAATTCCACAGGTTCACAATTCTGAATGAAGAAGTTTCTCCTCATCTCGATCCTAAATGGCTTACCCCTTATCCTTAGACTGTGACCCCTGGTTCTGGACTTGCCCAACATTGGGAACATTCTTCCTGCATCTAACCTGTCCAATCCCATCAGAATTTTATATGTTTCTATGAGATCCCCTCTTATTCTTCTAAATTCCAGTGAATATAAGCCTAGTCTTTCTTCATATGTCAGTCCTGCCATCCCGGGAATCAGTCTGCACTCCCTCAAAAGCAAGAATGTCCTTCATCAGAGTAGACCAAAACTGCACACAATACTCAAAGTGTGGTCTCACCAAGGCCCTGTACAACTGCAGTAAGACCTCCCTGCTCCTATAATTTTAAAGACCTGTAAGAATAATAATTAGGAGCGGGAGTAGGCCATACAGCCTGCTCTGTCATTCAGTAAGATCATGGCTGATCTTTGACCTCAACTCCACTTTCCTGCTATATCCCTTGATTTCCCCTAGAGTCCAAAAATCTATCTCTCTCCGCTTTGAATATACTCAACGATTCACAATCCACGGCCCTTTGGGGGTAGAGAATTCCAAAGTTTCCCACCCCTTTGAGTGAAGAAATTCCTCCTCATCTCAGTCCTAAATGGCTGATCCCTTATCCTGAGACTGTGAGCCCTAGTTCTAGACACTCCAGCCAGGGGTAACAACCTCTCAGCATCTACACTGTCAATCCCCCTCAGAATCTTGTGTTTCAATGAAATCACCTCTTATTCTTCTAAACTCCAGAGTATAGCCCCAATTTACTCAATCTCTCCTCATAGGGCAACCTTCTCATTCCAGGAATCAATCCAGTGAACCTTCGTTGCACTGCTTCTCTATTAAGTAACCCCTAAGCCTTCTCTTTTCAAGAGAAAAGTGACCCAGCCTATTCATCCTTTCCTGATGGGTATAACTTTGCTTTTCTGGTACCATCCATGTAAATCTTTTTTACATCCTCTCCTGTCCCTCTATATCTGTTTTTTAACATGGCAACCAGAACTATACGCAGTACTCCAAGTATGGTCTTGTCAAGGTTCGACACTGGTTTATCATAACTTCTCTGTTTCTCAATTCTATCCCCCTAGAAATAAACCCTAGTGCTTTTTTAATGGCCTCATTAACCTGTGTCACTACTTTAGTGATTTGTGTTTGTACTCCCAGATCCCTTTGTTCCTCTACCCCTTTTTTTCCCAAGTAATATATGGCTTATTTTTCTTACCAAAATGTAATACCTCACACTTGCATGTTGAAATTCATTTCCCAATAGTATATGCCCATTCTGCAAGTTTTTTTTTGTTGTTTTGCAATTCGTTGCATTATGTACATTTTTAATTGAAACTTCTTGTGAAGAGGTTTTACTACAAATACATGGGGCCTTGGTGAGACCACACCTGGAGTACTGTGTACAGTTTTGGGCTCCTTACCGAAGGAAGGATATACTTGCCTTGGAGGAGGTGGAACGAAGATTCACTGGACTGATTCTTGGAATTGTCTTGTGGGGAGAGATTGAGTCGAATAGGCCGATATTCCCTAGAGTTTAGAAGAATGAGAGGTGATCTCACTGAAACATACAAAATTCTTACAAGGCTTGACCGGGTAGATGCAAGGTGAATGTTTACCCTGGCTGGAGAGTCTAGAATCAGGGGTCACAGTCTCAGAATAAGGGGGCGTCCATTTAGGACTGAGATGAGGAGAAATTCAATCAAAAGGGTTGTCTTTGGAATTCTATACCCAAGAGAGCTGTGGATGCTCAGTATATTCAAGACCGAGATCGCTAGTTTTTTGGATATCAAGGGATTGGGGGAAAGTGGAGTTGAGGTAGAAGATCAGCCATGATCTTATTGAATGGCGGAGCAGGCTCGAAGGGCCAAATGGCAGCCTCCAGTTCCTAATTCTTATGTTCTAAAATATGACATTTCTGTGCTTGTGCATTTTCAGTTTTTTTACTGGTTTACTGTCGGCCAACTTACAAGTTGTATGTGTTTTTAATTGTGAAAAAACCTGGAAAGGATATATTTTTATTAAACTAAAAGGAAATACTGTAGATGACGGAGAGCTGAAATATAAAGAGAAAATGTTGGAAAAACATGGCAAGTCAATCAGCACCGAAAGAGAAAAGGCAGGTTATGACACTTTGGGTTTGTACCTTTCATCAGAATGCTCTAATGAAGGCTTGCACTCCAGTGGTGTCATAACCTGACTTTTCTGTCTGCAGATGTTGACTGGCCTGCTGTGTATTTGCAATTGTTAGTTTTGTACTGAGCTTTTCTTTATAAAAAGACAAAAACAAACCATTGCAAACTCCTAGTTGCCAAACAGCTGTGCAAACATAAGGTGAGTAAATCTCGGGCCGGATAAAATGTATTGAGGATTCTTAAGGCAATCCGGAAGGCAACTGTAGGAAGTCTTTACACAAATCTTCCAGAAATCACTGAATACTGGAGTGGTGCTGGGGACTGGAGAAAGGCAGATGTTACTTCTATTTTTAAAAAAAAAGGAAGCAAAAATGACCCTGGAAACCACAGCCCAGTGAGTTTGGTTTCCACTGTGGATTAAGTTATGGAAACCCTTATTAAAGGTAAGATGATGGAGCATCTGGATTTAAATAAAATCATAAAAGATAGCCAATATAGGTTCACGAAAGGAAGGTCTTGCCAATTTAATGTGCTGGTTTTCTTTGAGGGTATGACAAAAGAGCATGATGGTGGTAAGGCATGGATGTGGTGTACTTGGATTTCAGTAAAGCCTTTGACTCGGGTCCTCTGGAAAGGTTGGCATTGGAAATAAAGTAGGTGGGAATCAGTGGAAATATTTTAAAATTGATAACTTAATTGGTTGACAGAACCCAGGGGGTGGTGGTACAGGGAATGTCATCAGCCTGAGAAAATGTTACCAGTGGGACCTCTCTTGTTTAATATCTTTATAAATGACCTTGAACTCGGAGTCAAAGGCACAGTGGCTAAATTTGCAGATGATACAAAACTAATGAAGGTGGTAGAGTTCAAAGCTGAACGGGATAAGCTACAGGAGAATTTGACTATACTTGGGAATTGGGCAGACAGATGGCAGGTAAAATTCAGTGTAGAAAAATGCAAAGTGTATTAGAAATGGTTTCATGAATTATTCTCACGAATGCACAGCATGGTGTGGTATTGAAGCACACAGCCCAGGTTTGCTCTCCCGTCTCTGGAGTGTCCGCTGACCTCCGCTGGAATAACGAGAGTCCTGCTGTTGGTCTCTTTGTCCCTAGGTGCAGAAGTGAAAAATATGTCCATGTCCATGTCCCTGTTTCTGTTCACACATAGAAACATAGTAAATAGGTGCAGGAGTAGGCCATTCGGCCCTTCGAGCCTGCACCACCATTCAATATGATCATAGCTGATCATGCAACTTTAGTACCCCATTCCTGCTTTCTCTCCATACCCCTTGATCCCTTTAGCCGTAAGAGCCACATCTAACTCCCTTTTAAATATATCTAACGAACTGGCCTCAACAACTTTCTGTGGTAGAGAATCAGTCTGGTGAACCTTCGCTGCACTCCCTCAATAGTAAGAATGTCCTTCCTCAGGTTTCCCCAACCCCTTTTTCCGGTGCACTAACACGAAATGCGCCGACTTTGTGCGCTCAACGGCGCCAAAAAACTTACTGCGTATTCTGGCAGCTCTTCTGTGTGTCCCGGCTCCTGTGCGGCGTTTCTGTTTGAGTGAGCTACAGTCTTGTGCCGAAAACAGTGCTGGCAGCTGTGTGCATGCGCATTGGAGTCTGCGCACATGCGCAGTAGCTCCTCGCCCGCCCAGCGTGTCCCGATGCTCGCCGCCCCTTTCCCGGGCCGAGTGGCCTGCCGTACAGGCCAGCCGCTGCCTTCCCGCGCTCACTTAGACTTGCCCGGGGGAGCAGGAGCAGGAGCTGGAGGAGCCCGGGGGAGCGGGAGCAGGAGCTGGAGGAGCCCGGGGGAGCAGGAGCTGGAGGCGCCTGGGGGAGCAGGAGTAGGAGCTGGAGGAGCCCGGGGGAGCAGGAGCAGGAGCAGGAGCTGGAGGAGCCCGGGGGAGCTGGAGCTGGAGCTGGAGGAGCCGGGGTGGGGGGCGTGGCTCGAGTCCAATGTTTGTACCTTTCAAATAGTTCCATTGACGTGCCCCGGAGGGCTCTTCTGCTGCTTGTTGCGAGCCTCCCGCTCCTAGCCCTGGCTGAAGGGCTTGCTGTTGCGTGCTGCAGTCGGCAAGGTAGGACTTTTTATTTTTTAGTAATTGATTTATTTTTCATTTATTATTGATGGTTTTTATGCTTCTTTAATGTTGTTGTGAAGGTGTTTAGTGCTTTGCAAAATCCCCCCCCCATCTCTGGCTACCTGCACTGATTTCTTAATTCACCGCAAGGTTTTTCTGAGCGGACACAAGTGGCCACATATGCTGGCCTAAGTTACTTTGGAGCAACTTTTAGCTGGCTAAACTTGCTTAAATGGCCAAAACAGGCATATGTGGCTGGTAACACCCCCTTTTGAAAAAAAAAACTGAACTTTAAAAAGTCCTAACTAACTTACTTGCACTGGAGCAAATTAAATGGGGAGAATTGCAATTTTTAAGTTACTCCAAAAAAATCTATTTGCTCCAAAAAAAAAATGGACCAACTCCTGGGGAAACTTGGGGCCCATGGGCACTGGTGGGTTGCTGCTGTTTGTGGAACCATACCCCAGTGTCTGTCATTGCCTTTGGGAGAAGCAGAGAAAGTGGTGGAAATGGGACCCTCGTATGCCTGAAAAGTACGACTGTGGCACAGCTTAGTTATGGGCACTGAGTAGATGGGTTCAGCGTACAAAAGTTTTTGCAAGTTGTGCCTATCTATCCAGGTCTGATATTTTTGGACAGTCACAGCAAGCACTGTTCAGTTCCGTGTTGGATTCACCTGATGCTCCGTGCAGTCTGCAGATACACATTTCAGAACACAATGCTTTACATGTAAATTTAAGTAAACAAGTTGTGGAAGATCAACTTGTAGTTTTCTGAAGCAGTTCCTCATTATTTGTGCTTTGCAACAAACTGCTTCAACGTAGCAACAGGCCAAAATAAATGAGCTGCCATCTTAATTATGAATCTGTTTAAAATTATAGTATGGCTTGCAAAATTAATCTAATCCCAAACAACTCTATTGTACAATAGCTGCAGTACCCGAGAGATGATTTTATACCATTATAACCATTGAGATGAACAGTAGACATTACCCATGTGATTTCCCCAGAATTACTGTACTGCGACATTATGATTTCAAACCTCATTAATCATTTGTAGTATGCCCTGAACTAGAGACCTGTCCATCATGGGAAGTCAAATTTATGGCTTGTACCCTAGAGAGTATTAACTAATCAGCTGGGCTTGGCTAATGTAGTCGTGAACATTGCTGATCAGATGCCTAAGTAATTGATTTCGTCTTCACAGTAATGAAAGAACAACAATTCTCATTTATTGTCAACATTTTAAAAACATGCAGTCTTAATCTTTTACAGAAATCTAGACGGCAGTGTTTGGGGAAGTATAATTCATCCTCTTGGATTTGTATGCTGTTGTGCTAGTCATACTGAATTTTTTCAGAATACGTATTGTATTCTTACTGATTGATTTCTAAGAATTGGACAGATTTACTATTTTTTTTTAGATGCACAGAGCAAGTGACCAGTCCGTTATATCTATGGGCTCAATTTTCCCCAGTGATTTGCGCCGTTTTTTTTTGAGTAGAGTGCTTTTTTTGGTGTATTGAGTTAAATTTTTGGCGCATTGTTTTTTCAAAGTTTCCACCTGCGATCTGCGCCGGCGTAACGGACTTAATTACGATTTTTCTAGGCCAGTTTTTTTTCACCTCAAAGGGGGCATTCCCTCATGTCTGCCCCGGTTTTTTCAATTGTTTGTAGTTTGGCCAACATTTTCCTCCATTACGTTAGCGTATCTGGCCACTCCCAAAAAACCTTCTGGTGAGTTAAGAAACCAGCGCACATTCACAAATCTGCGCTGAAAAGACGCCATTGTTTTTAAATCGAAGATTTTGGAGGGAGTCAAGAACACTGTCAAAATCAATAATAAAGTTCAACTTTTTTTTTTACCTGTCAACATAGAAGTGTAAATGTGTTGGATTTCACAAGTTTTTTTCATTTTTTAACTCGCTCACACGCCACCACCGAACATCTTGAAGACCTGGAGGGTTGTAGGTTTGGCCGGCAGAATCGGCCTCGCGTCCGGACACAGGCTCGGGGTTTGGCTACAAAACAAGCCATGGAAGGGGGCAGAAGAAAGGAGAGAGAGAGAGATAGTCGATCTGACAGCTTGTAGCCTGGGAGGGAGAGAGATAGCCGATCTTACGGCTTGTAGCCCGGAGAGGGAGAGAGATAGCCTATCTTACGGCTTGTAGCCTGGGGAGGGGAAGGGAGAGAGAGGTCACAAGACTCGTGGGGGGGGAGGGAAAAGGGAAAGAGGAGAGGTCACAAGACCTTTTGTGTGTGATCCATCCTTTGGGAGAGAGAGAACTGCGAACCTGTGCTGCCTGCCTTCCTGCCGTTTTGAGCTTCTTTCAAAGTTTAACTTTAAGTATGGGGGCAATACTGGCCATGCCATACATGGTGCGAGCCTTCTGCATCATGGTGCTACGTAGGAGACAATTGATTAGAGCTCATCGCATCAGGAATATCAGAGCCCGTAGGGTGCTGGGCAGGGGGCCTTACCCACCTCGGGTATATCGAGACAGGCTTTTGTACCTGCACCTGAGTGATGCAGACTGTCAGAAGGCTGCGTTTCCTCAAAGAAGTTGTCCGTGAGATCTGTGAGTTGGTGAAACCAGACCTGCAGCCGAGAAGTGTCAGGAGGACTGTTTTGTCAGTTGAAGTGAAGGTTACAGCTACACTTTCATTCTATGCCTCTGGATCGTTTCAAGATAGAACCAGGGAATGTGTGTACCATCTCTCAGCATGCAACACATGTCTCCATTCGCCAGGTCACGGCTGCACTGTACCCGCGGAGGAATGACTTCATCAAGTTCCCCATGACTGCCCAAGCAATCCATGACAGGGCTGTGGGCTTGTCAAGGATTGCTGGCTTCCCAAAGGTACAGGGCTGCATTGATTGTACCCACATCGCCTTTCGACCACCGTTGCAGGATTCCGAGATGTACAGGAATAGAAAAGGCATCCACTTCATGAATATGCAGCTCGTGTGTGACGACATGCATTGCATCATGTCAATCGATGCAAGACACCCTTAGAGCACCCGTGATGCGTTCATCTGCCATGTTTGAGCAGCAGCCAGAAGGGCAGAGCTGGCTACTGGGAGACAAAGGGTACGGCCTTGCCACCTGGCTAATGACGCCCCTACACGTAACCCGGAAGGAAGCTGACCATCAATACAACATGCTGCACATTGCGACATGCAGCATCATTGAGGGGACCATTGGCATGTTGAAACAGTGTTTCTGATAACTGGACCATTCCGGAGGCTACTTGCTGTACTCCCCTGAGATTGACGGTCAGTTCATTGTTGTGTGCTGCATGCTGCATAACTTAGCCATCATGAGGCAGCAGTACCTGGTAGTGGAAGACCCACCTGTGATGAGAGTGGCTGATGATAATGATGTGGAAGATGCAGGTGATGAGCAGGAGGAGGAGGATGATGACTAGGATGAGCAAACCATGCAAGTGCCTGAGGCCGGAGCACGATGGCGGAGGAGGGCGGGCCATCGTGCTCCTTTAACAATTGCTCGAGCCTTGCGTCAGCAGCTCATCCGTGAACGCTTTACTGATGCCTGAGGGCTCAGCGACAACTATTCCACATGGACATGTATATTGTTTGGAGCTGTTCTGTAATGTTGTGTTGTGTTAATGGAACATAATTCTGTTTTAATGTAAAATATATTTTATTCAAAAGTTTATAATGTACTTAACTTAATAAAATTATTCTTGTATCAAACTTTACTTTAATATCACTCTTTAAGATCACTTAAAAACTTGTAAATTTACATAACTTACAAAAAACTTTTAATTTGAGAACAGTTACAACAGTAACAATAATAATAACCATAACAACAGCAGCAAAGAAAGGCTGCACCCATCTCTCATTCTCCTTAGTCTAAGACTGCCCGCTGCGCTTGCGCTTGGTCTTGGACTCTGCACCACCCCTGCCCGCAGCGGTGGCGCAGTGTTTTTGGGCTTGATACCAAGCTTATTCCTTCTAACACCTCGGGTACTGCGCTCCTCTTGATGGGGAGGAGGGGGGTGTCAGATGGTAATGTGGAAGGCCTGGCTTCGGGTTCTTTAGAGGCTGGTGTGGGGATTGCAGTGGGAGTGGCAGTTGATTCTGTAAATGGGTGCGGGGTCTTGGCGTGTTCCCTTATTGCAGCAGCTAACTCTCTCATGCTGTCGCTCATGCACCCTGACAGTGTCTCAGCGGACTGCAACAATCCCTCTGTAATGGCCAGTACTACCTCTGATATTCCCTCCTTCATGGTCCGTGTCGTGGTTTGCACTACCTCTGCCATTTCCTTCCTCATGGCCAGTGACATGGTTTGCACTATCTCTGACATTCCCTCCCTCATGGCCACTATTGCCTCACTGATGGTCCCGGTGAGTGTTGTTACTTCTCCCGACAGTCCTGCTACCTCATCCATCACTCACCCCACTGATGGTGGTCCAGGAGTGATCGGGTAAGATCAATGCGCTCCTCGCTCAATGACATAATCTGAACCACATCTGTTACATCCTGCATCTCAGGAGAGCGTGGTCGAGCTCTCTTTCCCCTCCTCACCCTGGGTGTGGCTCGCTGCATCCCACTGGGACCCGCAGCCTCTGAAGGTGTGAAACCATGGAATGTCCCACCAACACTCAAATCATTAGTCACGGAAGGGGCTGGCACCTCCATGAGAGGCCTGTCTTCCATATTCAGTACAACAGTGGGAACTTCATCCAGCTCAGTCCACTCTCCCTCCCCCCCACCCCCTCCCATGTTCTTGGTCTGGAGGGTTGGATTGGGAGATGTTCTCTTCAGGCTCATCCTCGTCTGAATCATCTCCTGCATTGTTAGGGTTGGCCTCCAGTTCTGCAAAATATAACAGAACAGACAAATGATTAGCAGCAGAGGAGGGGGCAGGATAGGTGGCATGAGTAGGCTCACACATCACAGGCCAAGCAGCAAGTTGATTTGAAGGGCCATGATGAATTTGCAGGACTTATCCTCCCCCTCGAGTGTGGTCCCAGCTTGTGCAGTACTGATTGCTTTTTTCCAGGCTGGACCCATCAAAGCAACGACCCTCTCTTCCAAGGGTGTCAGTGGGAGCAGATTTGCCGAGCCTCCTCCTGTTTGAGTTCTTTCCCTTTTGTTGTGTGCCACTTTCCTCTGCAAAGGTGAAAATGCAACTTTTTAAGAGAGGGTGTCTTTCTGCTGGATGGGACATATGCAGCTTGTCACATTTACAATTGCATTGAATAAATGAAAATATTACTTACACTAACTACTTGACCAAGGTCCTGTCATTTCTTTTTACACCAGCTTCCAGATCTCGTGGTGGTCACCACTGCGCAGTAATCTTTTGTAACTTGGTTCCAGCGTTTCTTCTTTTCTTTTGGTGGAACTTTTATGTGACCTCTGCTGGTATCCAGCTCCTGCCATCTGTTCTCAATCACAGTAACTAGTGCCTCCACTTCTTCCAGTAAGAAATTCTTGGTCCTTGGTTCGCGTTGCATCTTGTATTGCTCCAGCTGTGATTTCTCCAATGCTCTCACACAGCACTCCTTCTCCCACACACACACAACTAACTGGCTCTTGAAAAATGGCTGATTGCCAAATCCAAGCTGTACTGAGCATGTGCGTCCATTGGAAAGACATCCAAAACGTAATTTTTTTCCGCGCATGTGCAGAAGGTGCGGTATTGTTTTTTGCCGCAGACAGCAGGCTCCACCCCCCGAGGAGACTGGATACGCTGCGTGGCGCCAAATTCGAATTATACATCGGGGAAAGTTTGCAAAATATTTCTGCCGCATTTCTGGCCTAGAAAACCCAGCGTAACTCTGGCAACACGCCAGAAAACGGGCTTGAGGAAAATTGAGCCCTAAGTTCCTGTGACTGAAGATCAAATTTGTTTTGTTAGTCCTCTCCCAACTGTCCTCCTGGTTGGTACGTATACCTGATGTCATAAACTGTAAGAACACTTGTTCAAGGAAAGTGTGTCCCAGTGACAAACACTTCCTTCACCATTTTTGCTAGTTGCTTCACATTTTCATTCCTTTTTGCAAATGGCAATAAGTGAGAAAAAGAAAGACTTGCATTTATATATCGCCTTTTACGACCTCAGGACGTCCCGAAGCACTTTCCAGCCAATAAAGTACTTTTGAAGTGTAGTCACAGTTGTAATGTAGGACACACGGAAGTCTCTTTGTGCACAGCAAGCTCCCGAAAATAGCAATGTGATAATGACCAGATAATCTGTTTTGTTAAGTGATGTCGGTTGAGGGATAAATATTAACCAGGACATAGAAACATAGAAACATAGAAAATAGGTGCAGGAGTAGGCCATTCGGCCCTTCTAGCCTGCACCGCCATTCAATGAGTTCATGGCTGAACATTCAACTTCAGTACCCCATTCCTGCTTTCTCGCCATACCCCTTGATCCCCCTAGCAGTAAGGACCTCATCTAACTCCTTTTTGAATATATTTAGTGAATTGGCCTCAACAACTTTCTGTGGTAGAGAATTCCACAGGTTCACCACTCTCTGGGTGAAGAAGTTCCTCCGCATCTTGGTCCTAAATGGCTTACCCCTTATCCTTAGACTGTGACCCCTGGTTCTGGACTTCCCCAACATTGGGAACATTCTTCCTGCATCTAACCTGTCTAACCCCATCAGAATTTTATATGTTTCTATGAGGTCCCCTCTCATTCTTCTGAACTCCAGTGAATACAAGCCCAGTTGATCCAGTCTTTCTTGATAGGTCAGTCCCGCCATCCCGGGAATCAGTCTGGTGAACCTTCGCTGCACTCCCTCAATAGCAAGAATGTCCTTCCTCAGGTTAGGAGACCAAAACTGTACACAATACTCCAGGTGTGGCCTCACCAATGCCCTGTACAACTGTAGCAACACCTCCCTGCCTCTGTACTCAAATCCCCTTGCTATGAAGGCCAACATGCCATTTGCTTTCTTAACCGCCTGCTGCACCTGCATGCCAACCTTCAATGACTGATGTACCATGACACCCAGGTCTCTTTGCACCTCCCCTTTTCCTAATCTGTCACCATTCAGATAATAGTCTGTCTCTCTGTTTTTACCACCAAAGTGGATAACCTCACATTTATCCACATTATACTTCATCTGCCATGCATTTGCCCACTCACCTAACCTATCCAAGTCGCTCTGCAGCCTCACAGCATCCTCCTCGCAGCTCACACTGCCACCCAACTTAGTGTCATCCGCAAATTTGGAGATACTACATTTAATCCCCTCATCTAAATCATTAATGTACAGTGTAAACAGCTGGGGCCCCAGCACAGAACCTTGCGGTACCCCACTAGTCACTGCCTGCCATTCTGAAAAGTACCCATTTACTCCTACTCTTTGCTTCCTGTCTGACAACCAGTTCTCAATCCATGTCAGTACACTACCCCCAATCCCATGTGCTCTAACTTTGCACATCAATCTCTTGTGTGGGACCTTGTCGAACGCCTTCTGAAAGTCCAAATATACCACATCAACTGGTTCTCCCTTATCCACTCTACTGGAAACATCCTCAAAAAATTCCAGAAGATTTGTCAAGCATGATTTCCCTTTCACAAATCCATGCTGACTTGGACCTATCATGTCACCTCTTTCCAAATGCACTGCTATGACATCCTTATTAATTGATTCCATCATTTTACCCACTACCGATGTCAGGCTGACCGGTCTATAATTCCCTGTTTTCTCTCTCCCTCCTTTTTTAAAAAGTGGGGTTACATTGGCTACCCTCCACTCCATAGGAACTGATCCAGAGTCAATGGAATGTTGGAAAATGACTGTCAACGCATCCACTATTTCCAAGGCCACTCAGGAGAACTCTCCTCTTCTTCGAAATGGTGCCATGGGATCTTTTATGCCCACCTGAGGGGGCAGACGGGGCCTCGGTTTAAATTCTCATCTGAAAGATGGTACCTCCGACAGTGCAGCACTCCCTCAGCAGTGCAGTGGAGTGTCAGCCTGGATTTTGTGTTCCAGTCTTGAGCCCACAACCTTCTGACTCAGGCGAGAGTGCTTCTACTGAGCCATGAGGGAGATCGAAATGGAGAGACAAATAAATGTATTGTTTTTTTAACACAAAAAAGTACAAGACTATAATGGGAATGAAGAAACCGATCTGTTGAAAAAGGTAAAGTATGAGAGTGGTGTTTTTAAAAATTGAGACGCAATATGAAGGGGACTTTTTAAAAAAAAAACTGAAAACTTCATCTGGTGTTTTAAAAAGAGGAACAAGGAAGGCAACAAATAGACAAGAGACTGCAAAAAGATGATGTCAAAAATTATATTTGGATGTGAAGAAAAGTTGCGAAAAAAAACTTGGTTAAATGTGGTTGCATTTTGAATAATTTCTGAAGTTTCCTGTATTACTCCTTTGTAGAAGGGTTTTTCTTGAGACTGCAAGCTACATATTAAATTATATCGGCAGATTATAATGAAATAGGTTAAACGCTGTTGCAAAGTTTCACAGGATACTTATCATTAATGTTCTAGGATTTTTATTTGTGTCCTTGACATTGACTCCAAATTCTGTTCTCTTTAAACTGAACAGCTGCATTATTTTTTTCCCTAATTTTATCTTTCCTTTTGCAGGGTGTCATGGCACATTAGTAACAGACAGCAGTCTCCTGCGTTTAATGCAATGTTGGCCTTTATCTCAAGGGGGTTGGCATGCAAGTGAGGAAGTGATGCTTCAGTTGCATAGAAGCTTGGTCAGACCTCACCTGGAGTACTGTGTTCTATAGACACCGAACCTCAGGAAAGATATATTGGCCTTGGAGGGTGTACAACGCAGATTCACCAGAATGGTGATACAGTTGAGCGTCTGGAATCTGAAATTTGGAATGTTCCGGACAACCGGGCTGATCTGTGGCGGGGTGGTCCGGAAAGCAGAAAATATTCTGAAATCCGGACTCCCTGCCTCGGGCCGCCTGACCTTGTCCCGGCCTCGGGCCGCCCGACCCCACCGCGGCCCGTCTGACCTGTCCGCCTGGGCTGCCCTCCCCATGGCCCGCCCGACCCCGCCCTCCCCTCCCCTACCAGCTCGGCCCAGGCGAAGACGTTCTAAAATCCGGAAATACCCAGAATCTGGAACGGCCTCAGTCCCGAAATTTCCAGATTTTGGACGTCACACCTGTACTGTAAGGGTACAATTACGAAGACAGATTGCATAAACCTGCTTTGTATTACCTTTCGTTTAGAAGGTTGAGGTGCGATCTGGTTGAGCTGTTAAAATGATGAGATTTAGTAGGGTAGATACAGAGAAAGTATTCTTTCTAGTGGGGGAATCCAGAACAAGGAGGCAAAATAAAATGAAAGCTGGGCCATTTAGGAGTGAAATCAGGAAGCACTTTTTCCACAAAGGGTAGAGTGGAACTCTCCCTCAAAAGGCTGTGGAAGCTGGGGCAATTGGATTTTCAAGACCAAGATTGATTGATTTTTGTTAGGTTAGGATATCTCTGCACATCTTGATTGATACTGGAAAAGCACATTTCTCCAATTCAGACAATCAGGCACTCCCAGGTCACTTAAATAGGGCCAGATGCAAAGTAAAACTCCTTTTACTCTGCTCCATGTGACTTAATGCCAACCTCAACAGTACCCGTGTCGTGTCTTTCTGAATCTGATTACTGATTAATGTCAAATCACGGGCAGTTTTGTACTGCAGACCTGTATAGAATTCTCAGAGCCATCACAGAGAGAGAAGACGTTCGACCCAGTGTCATAAGTCATCTAAAGGACTGGCCATTTAAGTCTGAGATGAGGAGGAATTTCTTCACTCAGGGGTGTGAACCTTTGGAATTTCCCACCCCAAAAGACTGTGGATGCTGAATCGTTGAGTATATTCAAGGCTGAGCTAGATAGATTTTTGGACGCTAGGGGAAATCAAGGGATATGGTGATCGGGCAGGAAAGTGGAGGTCAAAGATCAGCCATGACCTTATTGTATGGCGGAGCAGGCCAGAGGGTTCGTCTGGCCTACTCCTAATTCTTATCTTCTTTATATTTTACCTTTCTAATAAATTCAGCTTTTAGAAAAATTTTCAGAAAAAGGTCCTTTTTCCAGGAAAATGTATTCTATTGCCAAATTTCTTTTAGTAATCTTGCATGATGCACAGGGTATGGAGAAGAGAACTGGGAACAAGAAGGCAAATATAGACCCAAGGTGCAGTTTGGGAAAGGGGGCAACCTTTTTTTTTGAGGGTGCTGAATCGTTGAGTATTTAAAGAGAGTCGTACTTTTGTAGAAGAGGATTGACATTGTATACTGTGTGCTGCGGAATATGTAGAGGTTCTTCCAGGAAGTTTGGTGCGAAATTGTCACACAGTTGGACTGGACTGAAATGTATGAACTCTGAAGGAGTAGCATATTGTATGGTCAAATTATGTTGCGAGATCATCATCTCACCACATTAAAGTCAGCATGACTTTCTGTTTATACAATGATTCTGGTCTACTTGAGCAAAAAAAAAAACAGCCATTTTGTGAAAGGATTTTTCATCAAACCCTGCTGGGCTGTCACCATGTGGAGTACTCTTTCGCAATCACGTGATGTTACTGGCATGAGCAGCAACTTGTATTTATATAGCACCTTTAAGTAATGAAACATCCCAAGGCGCTTCACAGGAATATTATGCGATAAAAAATTTGACACCGAGACGCATAAGTAGAAACTAGCGCAGGCGGTCAAAGAGATATGTTTTAAGGAGCGTCTTGAAGGAGGAAAGAGAGGCCGAGAGGTTTAGGCAGGCAGTTCGAGAGCTTGGGGCCCAAGCCACAGAAGGCACGGCCACCAATGGTTGAGCGATTACAAGCAGGGATGCTCAGGAGGGCAGAATTAGAGGAGCACAGACATCTCTGGGGGGGCGGGGGGAGGGGGAGAGATTGTGGGGCTGGAGGAAATTAGAGATAGGGAGGAACGAGGTTATGGAGGGATTTGAAAATAAGAATGAGAATTTTGAAATCGAGGCATTGCTTAACTGGAAGCCAATGTAGGTCAGTGAGCACAGGGGTGATGGGTGAAACTGAATAACTGAATGGTTAAAAGATCTGAATGGTGATAATTAAACAGAAATAATTCAGTGATGGGTAACCTTACTTTAAATGATTATGTGACAATTGGGTGTAAATATAGTATTGTTACTAATTAAATCAAGAACACTTCTGTCAGTAGTAGTAGTGTTTTAAGTAACTTTGTTGAACCTTTTGGTCATGCTGTTGTAGTGTAGGAAACAAGTATTGGATTTGTGCACTAAGTCTGCTGAATCCAACAACAAACATTCCAAATTCCTGTCTTTCACCAAAATTGTGAAACTGGCCTGGACTTGTATTGGATCTTACTAAGAAACCCAATTTAGGCTCTTGGCTAGGAAATGGGTATGCACTCAAGTCTTGCAGCATTTAAAAAAAAAATACTAGCCTGGTGTTTTCCTGACTTTCTTCTAGCAATCCAGAGGTACTGCTCTTGATTATTTCAATGTATTCTCTTCAGTCGTTTTTGGACTGTATGAATAGTCCAGAATTGTTTTTAAAAGAGGAAAACCTTAGAATAACCAATAAAAAATGAAAGACTTCCATTCTATAGCGTCTTTCACAACGTCCCAAAGCGCTTTATAGCCAAAGAAGTACTTTTGAAGTGTAGCCACTGTTGTAATGTAGGAAACTCGACAGCCAATTTGCGCACAGCAAGCTCCTACAAACAGCAATGAGATAATGACCAGATAATCCGTTTTAGTGATATTGATTGAGGAATAAATATTGGCCAGGACATCAGGGATAACTCCCTTGAATAACAGTGGTGCAGTGAGAATGGGCGCTCTTTAAATTCTGCTCTATGCCTCAGTTCCTGGTTTAAGCCATGCCATGATATCTAGCAGGGAGAGGAAGAATTGAAAAGTCGAATCATGTTTGAGTGGGCCCTGGCGCCCCTGGAGGCTGGCATCGCTAGTGTTCCTGGGAGCAGGCCTTGCCCCCATCCTCAGGCAAGTAGATGGAAGAAAAAATTCTAGACACACAAGGAGGAAAAAAGTGAACTATGCAGATTTTTATTTAGGAGACACTGTTCATGATGATTGGATGAAGGCTGTGTTTGTACTGTACAAGTTTGTAAATTATGTTTGTTTCTTAAAAAAAAAAATGGGCATAGCAAAAATTCTGTTCAGATGTAACTACTGTATTTATACAAAGACTCTTTTGTCAGTCTAAAATTCATTTTATTGCCAGAACACAGTGTTAAGATTCCAGTTCACTACTTGATGGATCCAGATGAGTTGCTTCATTCACTAAGATCTTTTGATTTAGTTTCTCTGGTCATTTCTGAAATAGTACCTTTGTGAACTGCAAGCTGTTTTAAACTTTCTTCCAATGGTTTTGCAGCTCCCAGGTCACACCACAATTGTGTACTTGCATCTGTGAGGGCACACACCGGCTGTTTCTAACAGGAGCCTATCACTTCTAAACTCAAATCAGTGGCACACCCAATTCACTTTCATCATTTCACAGCAAGAGTTTTCTACTATGCCTACAAGATTTTTCCTTGTTTTCATTTACAAGAATTTTTTGATGAGAGTTCAAAGAATTTAGCTGTGTATATCGGGTGACTTGTTAGATTTAGGCATATTGTGTTGCTTTGCTGTGTTGGACAAACCCAAAATGGGATGAAATTAATGTCTAATTTATTCTCAGCCGTTCCTTATTAGTATTTTGCTAGCAATGTGCATCCCTGCAGTACTTACATAGGATATAGGTGCAGAAATAAGCCATTCGGCCCAACCAGTCCATGCCGGCGTCTTTGCTCCATTCAAGCCTCCTCATCTAAATATCAGCATAACCCTCTATTCCCTTCTCCATTATATTCTTGTCTAGCCTCCCCTTAAATGCATCTATACTATTTGCTTCAACCACTCCCTATGGTAGCGAGTTCCACATTCTCACCACTCTTTGGGTAAAGACGTTTCTTCTGAATTCTCTATTGGATTTCTTGGTGACTATCTTATAGTGATGGCCTCTTGTTATGGTCTTCCCCACAAGTGGAAACATTCTCTCTCTATCCACTCTATCAAAATCTTTCAAGATTGCAAAGTACTGCAGTACAGCGGGACCTGGGGTACTTGTGCATGAAACACAAAAGGATAATATGCAAGTACAACAAGTGATCAGGAAGGCCAATGGTATCTTGGCCTTTATTGCAAAGGAGATGGAGTATAAAAGCAGGAAAGTCTTGCTATAGCTATACAGGGTATTGGTGAGGCCTCACCTGGAATACTGCGTGCAGTTTTGGTTTCCATATTTACGGAAGGAAATACTTGCTTTTGAGGCAGTTCAGAGAAGGTTTATTAGGTTGATTCTGGGGATGAGGGGATTGACTTATGAGGAAAGGTTGAGTAGGTTTGGCCTCTACTCATTGGAATTCAGAAGAATGAGAGGCGATCTTATCGAAACGGATAAGATTATGAGGGGGCTTGACAAGGTGGATGCAGAGAGGATGCTTCCACTGATGGGGGAGACTAGAACTAGAGGGCACAATCTTAGAATAAGGGGCCGCCCATTTAAAACAGAGTTTGGGAGAAATTTTTTCTGAGGGCTGTAAATCTGTGGAATTCTCTGCCTGAGAGCTGTGAAAGCTGGGACATTGAATAAATTTAAGATAGAAATAGACAGTTTCTTAAACAATAAGTCCATTATCAGATCAGCCATGATCTTATTGAATGGCGGAGCAGGCTTGAGGGGCCGTATGGCCTACTCCTGTTCCTATTTCTTATGTTGTTATTATATTAAATCTTCACTGCATCCTCTCCAGTGTCTCTATATCCTTGTTATAATATGGCGACCAGAACTGTATGCAGTACTCCCAAGTGTGGTCTAACCAAAGTTCGATACAGGTTTCGCATAACTTCCCAACTTTTCAATTCTATACCTCTAGAAATAAAGCCTAGTGCTTGGTTTGCTATTTTATGGCCTTGCTTTTTTATGGCCAAGGAACAGCATTTGAATCAATTCTGATTTTTTTTAAATCTCCCCTTTTCTCCTGAAGATGTTGATTCAGCCTTCCACAGTCAACAGCAAACTATGCAGCTGTTCTTTTATGTGAGAACCTGGGCAGTGAGCCTGGCCTTGCAGGACCTTGTGTTCCAGTTCTCGCCAGACGTTCACAGATCCACACTTTTTGCTGGATAGCAGTCAGGAATGGAAATCGTGGCTGTGATCTGAGGCCAATTGTAGAGGCTTCGCTTCAGCTGAGTTCAGCTAATTCGCCACAGACCAGGGATGGAGTCTGGGAACCTTCCTAATCCTTATGGTTCAGTACCACATCACACAGAGCATTTTACCCATTCAGCCATCAGAGACTTTTCAACCAAGTGATTTTGTTTCCTATTTAGTTTTATATAGTCATGGCCGAGGAAATCAAATGGTGTTAGTCTTGACTCGGGGTCCTGAGTTCAGCCTTACTCCAGAGGCTTGAGGACATGATCTCGGCTGACAGTTAAGTGCAGTATTGAGGGAGTGCTGCAATGTCCCAGGTGTCGTCTTTCAGATGAGAGGTTACATCGAGGACCATCTGCCCTTACAGGTGGGTGTTAAAAATTCCATGGCACTATTCGAAGAAGAGCAGTGGAGCTCTTGTGTCCTCGCCAGCATTTATCCCTCGACTAAAAATTCATCAGCTGTGAAGTACTTTGGGAAGTGCCGAGTTCATGAAAAGCTCTATATAAAGATATTGGCCCCAAGTTTCCACACGCGGCAAAACAGGCGCCTCTCCGAGCTGGGCGCCCGTTTTTCGCGCCGAAAACGGCGCCTGAAAAAAAACGCACTATTCTCGAGCGCTTTGCAGCTCGATGTCTGCTTGGTGCGGCGCACAGGGGGCGGAGCCTACCACTCGCGCCGATTTTGTAAGTAGGAGGGGGCGGATACAATTTAAATGAGTTTTTTTCGTGCCGGCAACCCTGCACGTGCGCGTTGCGTTGGAGCGTTCACGCACGCGCAGTCTAAAGTAAACATTGGCAATCGGCCATTTTAAAAAGTGCTGCAGAAAAAGTGAAAATTTGTTTATTGAACCCTTGCAAAGGCTTGTATTTTAATTTTCTTGATATTTCTGTGTGTAAGGGTGAGGGAGTGCATTCTGTAATTAAAGATAGACTGTGATAAACGGGACACATGCACTTGTTTGAGACTGTTCAAATTCTTTGTAGCTGTTCAATTTTTAACATTTTTTAATAAAACCACATTGCCCTTCCATGATCAGTACTGAGGCTTCTTGCAGCTTTCTCCCCCTGCCATCGGTCGGGCCCGACGGCAAACGGCTGCCTCAAGTACTGAGGCTTCTTGCAGCTTTCTCCCTCCCTCCCCCTGCCGTCGGTCGGTCCCGACGGCAAACCGCTGCCTGAAAGGCCTGCCTGAAGCACTTTCACACAGGTCGGAAGATGGTTTATTTAATCTTTTCTTTGCTTATAAATTTTTATTCAGGTTGGATTTATTTGTATAATATTTGTATAAGTATAACTAAGGATTTATTGTAGAATTTAATGACTTCCCTTCCCCCCCCTCCCCCCCCCCCCCCCCCCCCCACCTCGTTCCGGACGCCTAATTTGTAACCTGCGCCTGATTTTTTAATGTTTGAACAAGGTTTTTTCAAGCCTACAAAAATCTTCACTTGCTCCATTCTAAGTTAGTTTGGAGTACGTTTTCACTGTGGAAACTTTCAAATCAGGCGTCAGTGGCCGGATACGCCCCCTTTTGAAAAAAAAATTATGTTCAAAAGTGAAACTGTTCGACCTGCAAAAAACTTAAATGTGGAGAATTCCGATTTCTAAGATACTCCGTTCTCCACCAGTTGCTCCGAAAATTGTCTATATTGTCCAGCAATCTAGAACAACTTTTAAAGAGTATAGTAAAATTTACAGAATGACTTTAAAGATGGCCTGTTGAGGAATTCTTTAATGTTTTGACCAGGAATATCTCAAATATTGGGAAGTTGTTTTGTGCATAGAAATTCCAATGTTTGAAAAATTCAAAAACGGCCGTCAAAACTGACGGGTTGGAACTAGCCAAGGACTAACCCTTTTTTCCTTTAAGAATGAGTGTTCTATCATTTTTAAATGAATTTAACATAAACATGAAAATACTGTTTTATTCGGGAGATGACGGGCATGGCTATGAATTGTACCAACTGAGGTACTGACACACATCTTTTAACACTTGGTCGAGTGGAAGATTTCAACACCGAATTAAAAAGAGAGTTATATGTTAATTTTATCCCTCGTATATTGAAAAACTGGGTGTCCATGTATGACCTACAAGCCCAGGCAGCTGTGTTGTATTTGAGCTTAGATTTTTTTATTTGCTGGATTGTATTTGAATTTTGTGTGCCTGGTTTGATAAAGGCTGTTCTTTGCTCCGTTGCCTCGTTAGTGAGTAAATTCTAACTCCGAATACCAATAGCTCGTAGTATCTGAAGTTTGATATATATGAGCATTAATTGCAACTTTGACTTTCTTTATGACCTGCAAGGCTCTTGTTATGAATCTGAATGGCCCACAAGGAGAGAGAGCTTGGACACGCTTTCTGTAAAATATTCATGTTCCTCTGCCAACCCATTATGTAGTTTGTTACCTGAATAATTCTATATTCAAAGCATGGATTGTACAGATGTTACAATCACCAGCAATGTCTCATCTTCCAGTCCTTGACTATGTCAAAAGGGCAGTTTTCACTATTCTGTATTGAAATAAGCATGCATCTGAAAATACTCTGCACTATACTGTATAGATATTTGATCAGTTAAATAGAATTATTTTGCCATGTGCATCCAATTTGTTCTGTGTGCTGTTAATTATTTATTTTAAATAGTCATTTTCAAATAACAGAGAAAAGAATAATTTACTGTGCCCAATTTATATTTTGAGGGCATGGATTCCCTCTTTGTTCTCCAGGGATGCATTGACTGCGCTTGGGAACACAAGTGGGTAGCATGTACATAGGGCTCTACCACTGCTAATGTGTGCAAAGGACCTGATTCCCTCTTCTGTGGGGTGCTAGGCCTCTGGTACTTCCTCACAGCAGAATGATTTATACTGAACCCTGCCCCCGCCCCCCCCCCCCCCCCCCTAGGAAGTGTGCATGCCACAGAAAATTTTAAGCAGAGTTGATGTGGGTTACCTACCCCAATGAACTAGGTAATAAATGGTGAGGTTAAGGATATAAAGTACCGTTAATGTAGAATTACACAGCTGTAGAATCATTTTGTAATATTTAGGTTAGAAATAGGAAACAAATATGGACAGAGACTTTTATCAAAATCCATGCAAGGCAACTCATTGTACTGACTCGGCTCATTTAAGTTTTGAGAAAGACTTGCATCTGTGGAAGTGTTGCCATAGCTAACTGGTGTGTTTTTATTGCAGTAGACTTCACTTCGTCTAAGAACCTGGATAAACTATGGCTTCGGCATCCTCTCAGATAGTATATTCCACTTCAGCAATCAATTCAACAAATAAAAAGGTATGTTTCTCCCCTCCTCCCTAAGTTATTGACTTGCTGGTATCTATATCCATGGATGCCAGCAAATCCCCAGTACTTTGCTCAAATGACTATTCTTCACATGTCAGCCGAGATAGTGAGTATTGACAAGCTATTCAATCATGAGGTACGACAGCTGAGACCAATCCTGTCCTCAGTGTCCACAGATCTACTTTCTTGCATGGGTCAAAAATCAGGGATTGGAACCCTTGCTGTTATTTTTTCCCCCTCCAGCTTCACTAGCCCAGAGTATTGAGGCAAATGATAGTGTTCCAGTTTCTGCCAGGTCAACCAGCTCATCATTACATGCTAAGGATTCAAGTTGGGACCTTCCTGTGTGGTTCAATAGCAGTTTTTAAAAAAAAAACATCATTCTCAGAATGAGTGCGTCGCTGGCAAGGCCCTATTTATTGCCCGTCCCTAGTAAACATAGAAACATAGAAAATAGATGCAGGAGTAGGCCATTCGGCCCTTCGAGCCTGCACCACCATTCAACATGATCATGGCTGATCATTCCCTCAGTACCCCGTTCCTGCTTTCTCCATACCCCTTGATCCCCTTAGTCGTAAGGGCCATATCTAACTCCCTCTTGAATATATCCAATGAACTGGCATCTCTGTGGCAGGGAATTCCACAGGTTAACAACTCTGAGTGAAGAAGTTTCTCCTCATCAGTCCTAAATGGCCTACCCCTTATCCTAAGACTCTGTCCCCCGGTTCTGGACTTCCCCAACATCGGGAACATTCTACCTGCATCTAACCTGTCCCGTCCCGTCAAAATCTTATATGTTTCTATGAGATCCCCTCTCATCCTTCTAAACTCCAATGTATAAAGGCCCAGTTGATCCAGTCTCTCCTCATATGTCAGTCCTGCCATCCCGGGAATCAGTCTAGCGAACCGTCGCTACTCTGGCCCTATTTGCTGGTGTACTCTTATGATTGTATGCTCTGTCCCTTCCTGTCACACTGTGCTTATCATTACCCATATCACTACCCTGCACTATTGCCTTGTCCTTTCTCTTTATCTTTCTAACTTCCCCCCTCACTTGACTGCCACAGCCCCCCCCCCCCCCCCCCCCCATTTTTTAGTTTAAAGCCCTATCTACAGCCCTAGTTATTCAATTCGCCAGGACGCTGGTCCCAGCCCGTTTAAGCGAAGCCCATCCTGCTGGAACAACTCTCTCTTTCCCCAGTACTAGTGCCAGTGACCCATGAATTGAAACCCTTCTTCCCACACCATGCTTTGACCGTTTCCTCATCCATACAGCCAGCAAGTACCTGGTACCTGTTGGACAGGGTCAGGGGCTGAGGCTTCTCCTTCACTACATCCTGGGTCCCCATACCTTCCTGAGTCACACCCTCCTGTCCCTGACCACTGACTAACTCTAAAGTACTATTTAACCTTAAGGGTGTGACCTTCTCCTGGAGCAAAGTGTCCCCCTCCCTGATGCATCGCAATTCAGTTCAGCCATGATCTTTTTAATGGTGGAGCAGACTCGAAGGGCCAAATGGCCTACTCCTCCTATTTCTTATGTTCTTATGTCTGCAACTCGTACTACAGCTCCACACCTCTGAGCCAAAGTTCCTCGAGTTGCAGACGTGGTTGCCTGGGATCGTGATGCCAACTATCACATGCTGCATTTACAACACACCACCTGCCCTGCCATCTCTAACCTTGTTTTATTTATCAATCGATATTTTTGTTTTATTTATTTTATCTGTTATAAATTATTAATTTAGTAAGTACTAGCAAGTTACAGGAGGATAGAGAAGGATGGGTGATTGAAGTAAGATCCAAAAACATAGTGCAAACAGAATATCAGAAAAAAAGCTTGTGATTGGCCTTGTAAGTAATCCTGGGAAACTGTTTTCAACCTGCAATCCGTCAGCAAGGCACCATTGTTAAACTGCAGGGTGAGAGTTCAGGAGCAAAAATAAAAAATGCAGGGAACCACTCAGCATGTCAGGCAGCATCTATGGAAAGAGAAACAGAGTTAATGTTTCCTCAGGGGTATGAGTTCAGTGTGGATGTGGGAGTGAGAAATTTATAGGCTGAAAGTTAGGCATCAATGATAGTGAGAAATGGTAGGATTAGTTTAATGGTAGTTCGTTTATATACACCACCACAACAACTTGTATTTATATAGCGCCTTTAACATAGTAAAACATTCCAAAGCGCTTCACAGGAGCGTTATAAGACAAAAAAAACATTTTGACACCGAGCCACAAGGTGAATTTAGGACAGATGACCAAAAGTTTGGTCAAAGAGGTAGGTTTTAAGGAGCATCTTAAAGGAGGGAAGAGAGGTGGAGAGAGAGAGGCGGGAGAGGTTTGGGAGGGAATTCCAGAGCTTGGGGCCTTGGCAGCTGAAGGCACGGCCACCAATGGTTGAGCGATTATAATCAGGAATGCTCAAAAGGCCATAAAGCCAAGCGTTTAAAAAGCAGTAAATAAAAGGCTAGAAATTATATAAAGTCTGTCCCAAGACTAATGTTATCAGTTTTCAGTAATTGAGCTTTCCTGGAAACATGAAGAATGCATTGATTTATTTTAACTTGTATGATTTAATTATATTAAAATCTTTTTATGGAAGGCCTGTGGTGGCTTTATAGAGGGTTCTGAGATGATACAATAAACATAAACACTGCTTTTTTGTTACTATAACAGGATTTTTGGGAGAAAGCAAATATTATCTTCAACTCCTGATTTCAAAAACAGTGTGTTCCTGTAAAAAGCGATGAATTGAATTTGGACATTTGTGAAGATCTTGGATTTGCCTGTAACGTGTTGTGTTTATTGTGTAGAATGACCAGAGGCAATTACATTTAGTAATTGGTGCAGCATAATAAGATTTGGTAAAACAAAAGGGGGAGTGTTTGCTAGTGCTGTTGGGGAGGAGTTAAACTAATATGGCAGGGGGATGGGAACCAATGCAGGGAGACAGAGGGAAACAAAAAGGAGACAAAAGCAAAAGACAGAAAAGAGATGAGTAAAAGTGGAGGGCAGAGAAACCCAAGGCAAAAAACAAAAAGGGCCACTGAATATAAAGGGGCTGCAGGAGGGGTCAAAACTAAAAATCATGGTTTAAAAACTAGTATTAAAACACTCTACCTAAACGCACGCAGCATTTGAAATAAAGTAAATGAATTGACGGCACAAATCATTACAAATGGGTATGATTTGGTGGCCATTACAGAAACGTGGTTGCAGGGTGGCCAAGACTGGGAATTAAACATACAGGGGTATCTGATGATTCGGAAAGATAGACAAGAAGGGAAAGGAGGTGGGGTAGCTCTGTTAATAAAGAATGATATCAGGGCAGTTGTGAGAAATGATATTGGCTCTAATGAACAAAATGTTGAATCATTGTGGGTGGAGATTAGAGATAGTAAGGGGGAAAAAGTCACTGGTGGGTGTAGTTTATAGGCCCCCATATAATAACTTCACGGTGGGGAGGGCAATAATCAAGGGAATAATGGAGGCATGTGAAAAAGGAACGGCAGTAATCATGGGGGATTTTAACCTACATATCGATTGGTCAAATCAAATCGCACAGGGTAGCCTAGAGGAGGAATTCATAGAATACGGGATTGTTTCTTAGAACAGTATGTTACAGAACCTACAAGGGAGCAAGCTATCTTAGATCTGGTCCTGTGTAATGAGACAGGAATAATAAACAATCTCCTCGTAAAAGATCCCCTCGGAATGAGTGATCACAATATGGTTGAATTTGTAATACAGATTGAGGGTGAGGAAGTAGTGTCTCAAACGAGCGTACTATGCTTAAACAAAGGGGACTAGAGTGGGATGAGGGCAGAGTTGGCTAAAGTAGACTGGAAACACAGACTAAACGGTGGCACAATTGAGGAACAGTGGAGGACTTTTAAGGAGCTCTTTCATAGTGCTCAACAAAAATATATTCCAGTGAAATAGAAGGGCGGTAAGAGAAGGGATAACCAGCTGTGGATAACCAAGGAAATAAAGGAGAGTATCAAATTAAAAACCAATAAGGTGGCCAAGGTTAGTGGGAAAATAGAAGATTGGGAAAATTTTAAACGACAGCAAAGAATGACGTAAGAAAGCAATAAAGAAAGGAAAGATAGATTACGAAGGTAAACTTGCGCAAAACATAAAAACGGATAGTAAAAGCTTTTACAGATATATAAAACAAAAAAGAGTGAATAAAGTAAATGTTGGTCCCTTAGAAGATGAGAAGGGGGATTTAATAATGGGAAATGTGGAAATGGCTGAGACCTTAAACAATTATTTTGCTTTGGTCTTCACAGTGGAAGACACAAAAACCATGCCAAAAATTGCTGGTCACAGGAATGTGGGAAGGGAGGACCTTGAGACAATCACTATCACTAGTGGGGTAGTGCTGGACAGGCTAATGGGACTCAAGGTAGACAAGTCCCCTGGTCCTGATGAAATGCATCCCAGGGTATTAAAAGAGATGGCGGAAGTTATAGCAGATGCATTCGTTATAATCTACCAAAATTCTCTGGACTCTGGGGAGGTACCAGCGGATTGGAAAGCAGCTAATGTAACGCCTCTGTTTAAAAAAGGGGGCAGACAAAAGGCAGGTAACTATATGCCGGTTAGTTTAACATCTGTAGTGGGGAAAATGCTTGAAGCTATCATTAAGGAAGAAATAGCGGGACATCTAGATAGGAATAGTGCAATCAAGCAGTCGCAGCATGGATTCATGAAGGGGAAATCATGTTTAACTAATTTACTGGAATTCTTTGAGGATATAACGAGCATGGTGGATAGAGGTGTACCGATGGATGTGGTGTATTTAGATTTTCAAAAGGCATTCGATAAGGTGCCACACAAAAGGTTATTGCAGAAGATAAGGGTACACAGAGTCAGAGGAAATGTATTAGCATGGATAGAGAATTGGCTGGCTAACAGAAAGCAGAGAGTCGGAATAAATGGGTCCTTTTCGGGTTGGAAATCGGTGGTTAGTGGTGTGCCATAGGGATCGGTGCTGGGACCACAACTGTTTACAATATACATAGATGACCTGGAAGAGGGGACAGAGTGTAGTGTAACAAAATTTGCAGATGACACAAAGATTAGTGGGAAAGCGGGTTGTGTAGAGGACACAGAGAGGCTGCAAAGAGATTTAGATAGGTTAAGCGAATGGGCTAAGGTTTGGCAGATGGAATACAATGTCGGAAAGTGTGAGGTCATCCACCTTGGGGAAAAAAACAGTAAAAGGGAATATTATTTGAATGGGGAGAAATTACAACATGCTGCAGTGCAGAGGGACCTGGGGGTCCTTGTGCATGAAATTTATTCATTGCCAATCTTTCCAATTCTTTGTCAGATCATTTTGTCAGATTACAAACGCCAGAGGTCACCTTGCACACATCAAGGATCACTCTGCACCAATGCTCTTAGCCAAAAGGCCTAGAGCCACTGCACCGTTCCTGGAAGTACTGCAATACCAGGTTCGTGTCGTGGAGGTGGATGGGTCAGGCCCCCCCCCCCCCCCACACACACACACACACACACACACACACACACACACACACACACCTCCGTGGAGGTGGATGGGTCAAGCCACCCCACCCCAAAAAGTTAGTTTGCAGGTGCAGCAGCTAATCAGGAAGGCGAATGGAATGTTGGCCTTCATTGCGAGAGGGATGGAGTACAAAAGCAGGGAGATCCTTCTGCAACTGTATAGGGTATTGGTGAGGCCGCACCTGGAGTACTGCGTGCAGTTTTGGTCACCTTACTTAAGGAAGGATATACTAGCTTTGGAGGGGGTACAGAGACGATTCACGAGGCTGATTCCGGAGATGAGGGGTGTTACCTTATGATGATAGATTGAGTAGACTGGGTCTTTACTCGTTGGAGTTCAGAAGGATGAGGGGTGATCTTATAGAAACATTTAAAATAATGAAAGGGATAGACAAGATAGAGGTGGAGAGGTTGTTTCCACTGGTCGTAGAGTCTAGAACTAGTGGGCACAGCCTCAAAATACGGGGGAGCCAATTTAAAACTGAGTTGAGAAGGAATTTCTTCTCCCAGAGGGTTGTGAATCTGTGGAATTCTCTGCCCAAGGAAGCAGTTGAGGCTAGCTCATTAAATGTATTCAAGTCACAGATAGATAGATTTTTAACCATTAAGGGTTACGGGGAGCGGGTGGGTAAGTGGAGCTGAGTCCACGGCCAGATCAGTCATGATCTTGTTAAATGGCGGAGCAGGCTCGAGGGCCTCGATGGCCTACTCCTGTTCCTAATTCTTATGTTCTTATGTAAAGAAAATTAGCACACCAAACCATTTGAGAGATTAATTTGGCATTTCTTTTTCAGGCACAACAAACAGAGGAAGTACCACTGTTGGCAGGAGAAGATGTTAAAAGTAAAGGTGAGACTGCATTGACAGTAATTTTGTCTGGCAATATTCCATTCTATTCACTCTATATTTGTAACTTAATAAGTGTAATTTTGAGATCTAAGTACTAAACTTCTGCTTTTTAAGAATGATCTCTTATCAGAACTACTGCATCCACAGTTTTCAAGATGTGTATTAATCATTTAAACAAAATGCATTCTAACACACATAGTGTTTAAAAAATATATGTAATAGAAATGTACTTTTTTGTGGTTGCTAGCTTCTAACTAATGTGAATTATTTTTCCTGCTTCATAGAAAAGGATGTCATCTACATTTGTCACTTTAATGGGCCTAAAAAGGGAGTGGTGTATATTACAAACTACAGGCTTTACTTTAAGTGTATTGAAATGGTAAGTCCTGATTTTTATTTTCTTACATTGTAGCAAGTCTTCAGTTTTTATATTCTACTGTGGCGAGCATTACTGATGAAAGTCCATATCTTCATGCGTGAAGTTAAACAACTGTGACCTCTTATCTTTGGCTGTATTCTCACTGACATTCTTGGTGTCACCATTTCCCTATAGCTTACATAGAAATCTCCTTCTCCTCTACTACCTCCAAGAAGCTCGGACTCCTATTTAAAGCCAACGGCATCTTCTCTCCTCAACAAGTTTATGAAGCGAAACTTTAATCAAGACTTGAATACTGCTCCCACATATGGAGAGGCTCTGTTTCTTTCCCCCGCCCAAGTTTTTCACCTTTCCTGTCCTGAAGGCTCAGACACTTGCTGAATTAGATTTTAGTGGTCCCTGCAGTTCTAATATAAGTAGCCATTCTTCACACGCGAGCCTGGGCAGTGAGCATGGGAAAGCTATTTGACTGGAGGCAATGCATCCATGCTCAATCTTGTTCTCGTCCAAGGTACAGGTGGGCACTTTCTAACAGGGGTCACTGGGAAGCAATCAGGAGGATGAACCCCGGCTAAGATCAACTGACTCAGCAACGACTGGGAATCGAACAACAATTGCATTTGATAGTGCCTTTAATGTAGATAATGGTTCCCTGATGCTTCACAGATGTAATTTTTTTTAAAGATACCAAGCCAAATGAGATATTAGAAGGGTTGACCAAAAGCTTGGTCAAAGAGGAGGGTTTTAAGGAGGAGAGGGAGGTGAAGGAGTTTGAGGAGTGAATTCCAGAGTGTAGGGCCGAGGTGACTGAAGGTATGGGCGCCAGTGGTGGGATGAAGGGAGAGGGGGATTATTTCAATCAAAAACCCTAATAACTGCCACTTGATTTCCCTTGCCTTTCTCTTCGCCCCCCCCCCCCCCCCCCCGGCCCCACCGCTGTTCTTTTTAGCTTTGCTAGTAGTCGGCAATCTAGGCTCCAGCCTTAAACACAAAATTAGACAACAAAACTAATTTGGTCAGTTACTTGTTTAGAATTTTCCTCCCCCTTCCATTCCATCTCTTTATTTCCTATCTCTTCTGAAGATGCTGAAGTAAACTTCACATGGGCAATGACAGATCACCACTGCGTTGCCCATGGGGCCATTCTCTATGACTGGTTTCAAACAGTGAGTGTGGGCAGGCTGATGGGGAGAATCACTACTGAGACTGATTCTATCATTATCCATAAATGCACACTCTTTAGTGAGGGTCACTGCAAGCAAGTGAATCCTGCTGGGACAATCAAGAGTGGGGACACCGAGTTAAAATTGAAAACTGCAGGAAAGCAAGGGTTACTGATGGCTAAGTTAGTCACGAAGGCACCGGCGAAAGCAGAAAATTTGCATTTCATAATCTGAAGCAAGTTAACTTACCACAAAATGTTCAATCATGCTCGCAACAGAAGGAAGCTAAAATGGTCACAACTGTGTTTTGTCTTGTTCCCTCGACGCTGAACGTTTCACTGCTTAAGTTTTTTTTTTATAGTGTCCTGTCTTGTTTAAAAACAAGTTCTAATTGTGGGCTGGAGTGCAAGGGCTGTTTTTTCAGTTTTTAATAAAAAGCAGTTTTGTGTTGGTTTATATATTAATTGAGTTTCACATTTTTTTCATATTGTACTTTCTGGAGATATGCATCGGCACATTGTCAGCTCCATCGTTGTACTTGGACAGGCTTGCATGTTGAGGATGTTTGATGCCTTTCCCAAGAGAACCGCTGATTATAGCATATAGTGATACTCTTACAACTGAACTTGGCAGTAAGTTTAGGAATATCTGATTTTCTGATATAGTTTTGCAATGGATATTTGAATTCAAAAGGAGGTTCCTGGTTCCAAGATTAAGGAATGGCTATCCAGTGAACACTTGGATGCTAAAAAATCAAGTGCAGCTTGTGTGCTCTTAGCTATGCTGGCAGGAGCAACGCGTGCCTGTATTGGTGGTCTCTTGGTAGATTTGTGTTACGTTGACTTGTGTCTAACACTTGTAGCTGACACATTGCTTCAGAATCATGTGGTAACATGTATTAGTGCACCTGTTGTACTTACCGACTGGTATGCGATTGATGTAGGTCGACAGGCGATGCTTTGGTGGGTCTGGCACTGTATTGGCACACCATCACTGTACATGCACAGATATGGTAGCACAGAATATCACTCACTGTCACAGTGGCATTAAATTTTGCAGGTCTCTGAGAGACGCCTCTAACGATTAGTCCAACTGTAATCTTGAAGCTAAACCTCGACGCCATGAACTCTACTCTTAGCTTAGTACTTAAACCGTGCCCTTGCTGCTGTGGTAGCAATTTTATTTGTTTGTGTGCGCGCGCGTGGTGTGTGTGTGCGCGCGTGGCGTGATGTGTAGAGGGGAAAAAACAGCTCAATGCAGTAGACTTCAGATAGAGATTCTGCCCCAGCACAACATTCCATTCAAGAGCTTGACATTTGAAGAATGTGGTATATTTTCTTGTAACATTACACTTCACAGTAGGCTTGCTGTTGACCGATGGATGCACAAATGTAAGCTGCTATAAATTATAACTAGGGCTGTTTAGATCAGAATTTTTTGTACAAATAGGTCACTTTGTTATTAATGCTAAACTTTTGTCAAATGTAGCGGAAGTGAGTTGAAAAAGTGGAAGAAAGCTTTTAGTTTCAAAAGCTCCAAAGACTAGTGAGAATATTTGCTTAGTAAAATTACCAGGTTGCTTTTGTAAGTATTATGAAAACTTGGCCTTTTCAAAATGGCTAGATTTCATGAAATGATGAGTGAAAACTGGGACTAATCTGACTGCCCCCTGTATAATTTAACTGGAAATGGGGATAGCCTTGGACAAGCTAGGGAGTCTTTAGTCAGCCCTTCACTAATGGAAACTCATAGATTCATTCAGTCTTTGCTACATGCAATATTGTTGAAATGGTGCTATTTCAGCTGTCGTAAAATTATCTGAATTCTAATAAATGAGACATGACCGTACAGGTACAACATCCTGAATCCGGCAACCTTGAGATCGAGGCCGTTCTGGCTTTCGGGTTTTTCCGGATTTTGAAAAAGAAATCCGACATCCCGAAACCAGCAACCTCGGGAGTTTTGGATTTTCCCAGATTTTCGGAGAAAAATCCGATGTCCCAAATACGGCAACCTCGGGGACGATTTTTGGATATTTCCGGTTTTCGGAGCAGAAAATCCGGCAACCTCAAGGACGATTTTTGGTATTTCCGGATTTCGAACACAATCCGATGTCACGAATACGGCAACCTCGGGGACGATTTTGGGTATTTCCGGATTTCGGAGACAATCTGATGTCTCGAATATGGCAACCTCGGGGATGATTTTCGGGGATTTCCGGATTTCGGAGAAAATCCGACGTCCCGAATCCCGCAACCTCGAGGCCGAGGCCGGGCTGGTTTTCGTATTTTTCCGATTTATATATGAAAAGATATATACTTTAAATATGAAAAGGAATGTATTCAAAGCATGAAATAGAATAAATAAAGATTTTTATTTGGTAAACAGAGTACAAGTATGAAACAATACAGGTACCCTGTAATGTATAAAGAATAATAATCTTCCTGTGATCCACTTCCTGGTGTAATTATAGGCTGTAGGGCACTCTGCTGCGATACCCTCTTAAACAATTAACATTAGTTGATATGTTTAAGTAATTTGGGCTTTTGTTTGATTTTTCCCAAATTTTATACACCTGCATTATTTCCTCTTTACTTACGCAGTTTCGTTGCTCTAGGGCGTTAATTAATTCACGACAAAGATTGATGGCTTTGTCAATGGACACTTTTTCCACTTGATTATCAACATCAGCATGATCATCCTCACTGCTTTCATCCTTTTCCTCTGGACGCAAATCCATGCCCACAATTTCTTCATCTGTCATTGCGTGCACAACGGGAGCATCATTGTCTATGTCCATGACTTCTGTGACATCGTCTTCATTCAATTCTAGCACAGCTTCACAAGTCAGCACTTTTGCATATTCTAAAAGTTCAGCAATCATTTCCTTCTCTTGACACATGAAAACCTTAAGTCATTAGCAGCATCATCGTCATCTTCACTAAATAGTTGCTGGCCAGAGGTTATGCCAAGCATTAGTCACGGTGTCTCTAGTTACCTCATTCCATGCATCCGTAGTTGCCCATATGGAGTCCTTCACAGAGAAACCTTTTGAGAATGCTGTCATCCCCATGCCTCTGTTCACAGCACTAAGCAAGCACCTTATGAATTTGTTTTTGTAGAGACACTTCATTGATCTCAAAATTCCTTGGTCTATTGGCTGTACCAGTGATGTTGCATTGGGATGTAAGTAGATTCCATGGACATTATCCTTTACTTGAAGTTCAGCATCAGGATGTGCTGAGCAATAGTCTAGCAGCAAGAATATTTTGCAGTTTTCTTCAAGGCCAGCTGCCCTACAATGAGCACTTGCCTAAGGGACAAAATACTTCTCAGACCAGTTCAGAAAAATTACCCTGGTTACCCATGTTCTCTTATTAGCATAATACTGCACTGGCAATACACTCATGCCCTTGAAATATCTTGGACGCTGGCTTTTCCCGATTACCATAAGCTTACACTTACGTATCCCAGCCGCATTTGCACAAGCAAGCACAGTCAATCTATCTTTGGCGTCTTTTACACCTGCTGGCTGCGATTCTTCTGCTGTTGCTAATGTCTTTCTCAGTATATAGCGCCAAAATAGTGCTGTCTTGTCGGCATTATAGATTTGCTCAGCCCAAAAGGTTTTCACCAGTAGTTAGTTTGATGAACTCATCTATATAACCTTTAGCTGCCTCATGACCTGCTGAGGCTTTTTCACCACACACTTTCAATTGCCTGATCCCATGACGCCTTTTAAATTTGGTTAGTCAACCTGAAGAGTAGTCGCATGGAGTTTCAATCTCCAGTTCTGCGTCGAACATCTTGGCTTGTTGGATCACCATTGGGCCAGACAATACAACCTTTTCACTTCTCGGTCACCACCACTCCATTATTATGATCTAACTCATCACTTTTAGGCTTGTGCATAGTTTTTCTCTTACTCATTTCTTTCTGAACATCACTTTCTGCATAAAACTTTATGATCTGTTCTTCCTATTTTTTTTAATCATAAATGGTGGTGATTCCAACACCACACTCCTCACTCAATCTTCTCACTGAAGCACCTCTATCTAATCTCTGGAGTAACTCCACTTTCTTGGCAATTGACAATGAATTATGCTTCCTCTTTGCACTACCTGTATCACCCATTGGGCTATCTGTTGGCCTTTTTGACATGGTTCCAATGGCAAACAACACAAATTCACAGTACCTTTTAAATAGGAAAAAACACCACGGCACTTGAGTCAGGTCGGTTGGGGCCTGGTCGAGGGGGGTAGGTGGGTCAGGTTGGCTCGGGTCGCGGCGGGGTCGTGGGTCATTCCGAAAGGCTTGGACCAATCGCAGGTCTGTAATGTCCGGTTTTCAGACAAGATTTACGGATTCTGGCCGACTCCTTCTGCGATGCGCAAAATGTCCGGTTTTCAGGCACATCCGGTTTTTGGAATTCCAGATTGGGGACGTTGTACCCGTAATACTTAGTGAGAAATCAGACTTTCTTTTTCAATTCTGCTGAAATGTTTTGCAGTCTTGTACTCAGAGGCAGGAGGCAAAGGGTACTGTTTGATGGGTGGTTTTGTGACTGGAAGGCTGTTTCCAGTGGGGTTCCACAGGGCTCAGTACTAGGTCCCTTGCTTTTTGTGGTATAAATCAATGATTTAGACTCGAATGTAGGGGGTGTGACAAAGAAGTTTGCGGATGATACAAAAATTGTCCGTGTGGTTGATGATGAAGAAAAAAGCTTTAGACTGCAGGAAGATATCAATGAACTGGTCAGGTGGGCAGAACAGTGGTAAATGGAATTCAATCCTGAGAAGTGTGAGGTAATGCATTTGGGGAGGGCTAACAAGGGAAGGGAATACATATTAAATGGTAGGACATTGAGAAGTGTAGAGGAACAAAGGAACCTTGGAGTGCATGTCCACATATCCCTGAAAGGTAGCAGGGCAGGTAAACATATAAGAACATAAGAATTAGGAACAGGAGCAGGCCATCTAGCCCCTCGATGCTGCTCCGCCACTCAACAAGATCATGGCTGATCTGGCCGTGGATTCAGCTCCACTTACCCGCCCGTTCCCCATAACCCTTAATTCCCTTATTGGTTAAAAATCTTATCTATCTGTGATTTGAATACATTCAATGAGCTAGCCTCAACTGCTTCCCTGGGCAGAGAATTCCACAGATTCACAATTTTCTGGGAGAAGAAATTCCTTCTCAACTCGGTTTTAAATTGGCTTCCCCGTATTTTGAGGCTGTGCCCCCTAGTTCTAGTCTCCCCGACCAGTGGAAACAACCTCTCTGCCTCTATCTTATCTATCCCTTTCATTATTTTAAATGTTTCTATAAGATCACCCCTCATCCTTCTGAACTCCAACGAGTAAAGATCCAGTCTACTCAATCCATCATCATAAGGTAACCCCCTCATCTCCGGAATCAACCTAGTGAATCGTCTCTGTACCCCCTCCAAAGCTAGTATATCCTTCCTGAAGTAAGGTGACCAAAACTGCACGCAGTACTCCAGGTGCGGCCTCACCAATACCCTGTACAGGTGCAGCAGGACCTCCCTGCTTTTGTACTCCATCCCTCTTGCAATGAAGGCCAACATTCCATTCGCCTTCCTGATTACCTGCTGCACCTGCAACTAACTTTTTGGAATTCATGCACAAGGACCCCCAGGTCCCTCTGCACCACAGCATGTTGTAATTTCTCCCCATTCAAATAATATTCCCTTTTACCGTGGTTAAGAAGGCATACGGAATACTTGCTTTTATTAGCCGAGGCATAGAATGCAAGAGGAGGGAGGTTATGCTTGAACTGTATAAAACACTAGTTAGGCCACAGCTCGAGTACTGCATGCAGTTCTGGTCACCACATTAAAGGAACGATGTGATTGCACTAGAGAGGGTACAGAGGAGATTTACAAGGATGTTGCCTGGACTGGAGAATTTTAGCTATGAGAAAAGATTGGATAGGCTGGAGTTTTCTTTGGAACAGAGGAGGCCGAGGGGTAACCTAATTGAGGTATGTAAAATTATGAGGGGCTTCGATAGGTTAGGAAGGACCTATTTCCCTTAGCAGAGGTGTCAACAATCAGGGGCATAGATTCAAAGTAATTGGTAGGAGGTTTAGAGGGGATTTGATGATGAATATTTTCACCCTGAGGGTGATGGGGGTCTGGAACTCACTGCCTGAAAGGGTGGTAGAGGCAGAAACCCTCATCACATTTAAAAAGTACTTGGCTTTAAGAACAGAAGGAAATAGGAGCAGGAGTAGGCTATTTGGCCCCTCGAGCCTGCTCTGCCATTCAATAAGATCTGATCATGGACTCAGCTCCACTTCCCTGCCCGCTCCTCATAACCCCCCTTATCGCTCAAAAATCTCCACCTTAAATATATTCAATTAACCAGCCTCCACATCTCTCTGGGGCAGAAAATTCCATAGATTTACAACCCTGTGAGAAGAAATTTCTCTACATCTCTGTTTTAAATGGGTGGCCCTTTATTTTATGTCCCCTAGTTTTTGTTTCCCCTATGAGTGGAAATATTCTCTGCAACCATCTTGTCGAGCCCCTTCATTATCTTATAAGTTTCAATAAGATCACCTCTCATTCTTATGAACTCCAATGTGTATAGGCTCAACCTATCCTCATAAGTCAACCCCCTCATCTCCGGAATCAACCTAGTGAACCTCTGAACAGCCTCCAATGCAAGTATATCCTTTCTTTTAAATACAGAGATCAAAACTGTATGCAGCAGTACTCCAGGTGTGGCCTCATCGATACCAGTTGTAGCAGGACCTCTCTGCTTTGATACTCTCTTCCCCCTTGCAATAAAGGCCAACATTCCATTTGCCTTCCTGATTACTTGCTGCACCTGCATACTAACTTTTTGTGTTTCATGCACAAGGACTCCCAGGTCCCTCTGTACTGCAGCACTTTGCAATTTTTGTCCATTTAGATTATGTTGCTTTTCTAATATTTCTGATAAAGTGGACAACCTCACATTTTCCCACATTATACTCCATCTGCCAAATTTTTGCCCACTCATTTAGCCTGTCTATATCCCTTTGCAGATTTTTTGTGTCCTCCTCTGTACAGTTTTAGCAGGACTTCTCACAATTTGCTTTCCCACCCGTCTTTGTAGCAAACTTGGCTACATTACACTCGGTCCCTTCATCCAAGTCATTAATATAGATTGTAAATAGTTGGGGTCCCAGCACCGATCCCTGCGGCACCCCACTAGTCACTGTTTGCCACCGGAAAATGACCCATTTATCCCGACTCTCTGTTTTCTGTTAGTTAGCCAATCCTCTATCCATGCTAATATATTACCCCCAACCCCGTGAACTTTTATCTTGTGCAGTAACCTTTTATGTGGCACCTTATCGCATGCCTTCTGGAAATCCAAATACACCATTGATTCTCCCTTATCCACCCTGCATCCCATATGGATTTGAAGTGCCGTAACCTACAAGGTTACGGACCAAGAGCTGGAAAGTGGGATTAGGCGGGATAGTTCTTTGTCGGCCAGCACGATCACGATGGGCCAAAATGGCCTCCTTCCGTGCTGTAAATGTCTGATTCTTTTTCCATGATATTTGTAAATTATATGCGGAATATTGATGTCCAACTTCTGCATCTGTAGACTTGCCCTACATCTTGAGGTGAAGTTTTACAATCTTAATAACATCCTTTATTGCTTTTGTTTAGTTATTAACCCGTAGCAGTCACTAGTTCCAGGCTGCTTGGGCCTTAAGCTCTGGAACTCCTTCCCTAAACCCCTCCGCCTCTCTATCTCTCTTTCCTCCTTTAAGACGCTCCTTAAAACCTACCTCTTTAAACAAGTTTTTGGTCATCTGCCGTCATTTCTTATGTGGCTTGGTGTCAGATTTATCCGTTTTGTCTTATAACACTGCTGTGAAGTGCATTGGGATGTTTTACTACTTTAAAGGTGCTATATAAATAAAAGTTGTTAGTGTTGAATTTGTGTACTCCAAATTAGTTACTTTGTTGATGTTTTACACACAGGTAAATATTGTACAGCATTGCAGAAATTCCACTGAAATATTGGGGATCATCTAACTAATATCAATGCAGTATTCACCAACAAACACGTAGAAATGTTTTTATTTAGGATTTATTTTTATTATTACAGCTATTCTGTCACTTTTCCCTGGTCTCCATTTTGTCTTTCATTTTTTTCTATTATTTCTCATCAATATATTATACTTTTACACTAAAACACATTTCCATTTGTTTTTACTTATCTGTCTGCTGCCTCCATCCAGCAAAGCCTCTAGCCACCTCTAGCTACAGTGAAATTGGTTTCCAGCTGAAACTTTCTTTTGCCCGTTAGTTTGTGTTTCATTTTATTTAAAAAAAGGTTTGACCTGGTTGCACCATTACAAGAAGGGGTTAAACTTTGTACACAATTTTAAAACGCCACAAGTGCTGCAAGAAACCTAGTTAGTGGCACAGAGCTAGGATCTGCTGGTACAGGCTATCTCATCAGTGATGCTGGAAGGGTGAGGGAAAAGTTGTTAGTCTGATTAAAATGAGCACTTCAGTACCTACTGATTTGAGCATTCAGCACTCTAGATAGTACTTGATGTAAACTAAAGATAGTATTTGTTCACTTCAACAAAGATTGATTGTTTGCAGACGATCACCCTGTTTCATGGAGTGCTGATGCAGTTTATAATGTCGGAATATTTCACTAACTGGAGGGAGCGAAATTTAGAGGAAAAATAAAATTGAAAGCATTTTAAATTGGATATGCTTCTAAAATGCTAAAAGAACTCTATGCTTCCACTATATGAATACACCAAAAGTTGCCGCCTGTCTAGGCTCCCTCCACGCACAGCTTTTTAATTAGGGCTCTGTTGAATGCTCGGTTATATTCTGCTGCCCAATAGTAAATCTGACTTATTGGTGAATGTGTTGTACTTGATTTTGTTTTCATCTGTCATTTTACATTTTATTCCAACTTCTCACAGAAGACGATAGACATTCTGTCTGGTGTAAGGCCGCACTTTGGAAACTTGCCCGTGCCCATTCTCTGTGTGAACCGAGGTAGCGGTAGCCTTTTGAAGACTGGAAGGGGTATTGTGGCCAAGCCCAGTGCTTTCACCTGATGCCCGCGTGCACTGTCCACGAGAGGCAACTGTCACAGCAGGGGAATCCCAGATGATTCCCCCCCCCCCTCCCCCCCCGGCCAGCATGGGGATGCTGAGGCCAATTAGAATGTCCATGTAACATCACCCTGGTTAAGGTTGACAAACTGAGAATAGGCCAGAGATTTCATCCACGGCCTTCCTGGTATGTATAGGCTCTATTCTATGCCGTGTGAACCTAAGCCAGTGGATAAATAAATCTGAAATTTGAAAGGGCATCCAAACCAATAGGCTCAATTTTCCCCGAGCCAGTTTTCTGGCGTACTTGCCCGAGTTGCGCCGCTTAATCACGTGAATAGACACGCCAGGAAAATATTTTCGTAGTTTCCCCGATGTTTGGCCTCTAAGCTGTAGCAGCGCAGCGTGGCCAGTCGCCTTGGGGGATGGAGTCTGCGATCTGCACTGGAAAAAAGAGCCGGGCCTTCTGTGCATGCGCGGAGGAAAAAAGTGACATTCTTGACGTCGCTGAAATGGCCGCGCATGCGCAGTAGAGTTCAGAGTCCAAGACTTTCCTCAGCTTCATATAGTGAGGAACCTTTGAGGTCTGTCAACAAGTAATGGTTAGGTGACAGTGCAATAGATTTCAAGAAGCTGTAGATTATAACACAGCCTCCCCCCGAGCCTCTCCGGTGCCTTCCATCCGCTCTGTGGCCCCCGATGTCGGCCAGTTCGCTGTTCTCTCTTTCCCCCTCCCCCCCCCGACCCCCCCAGCTCCCGGTCTGCTCCCTAGCCCTAGCCAAAGAGCTTGCCGTTGCATTCTCCTGCCCCTAGCCCAGGCCAAGTTGCTTCCCAGTCCGCTCCCCTGTCCTAGCCCAGGTTGAGTGGTCACCTCCTTCCCGGTCCCCACACCTAACTACCTAACTACACTCGAAAGACCCCCCCCCCACTTCCACTCCCACTCCCTCCCCCCACACCTCTCTTCCTCTCTCCCTCTCTTTTACCTTTCCTGCTGCTGCTGTCCGGGCATCTGCTGCACTTACCTGCGCCGATTTCTTTAACTCCGCAAGGGTTTTCTCGAGTGGCCACATATGCTGGCCTAAGTAGAAATGGAGTAAGTATTAGCTGGCAAAGTTGCCTAAATGGCCAGAATTGGCGTAGGTGGCTGGTAACGTCCCCTTTTGAGGAAAAAAAAGTACCTAAAAAAAAAAAGTAACTAAGTCAGATGCAAATTGATTGGGGAAACTGGGGATTTTTAAATTAGGCCATACAGCCTGCGCCAAAAAAAACAGAGCAAATACTGGGGAAAATTGAGCCCTATAAAAGCGTTCTAGTTTTAATATATATATATATGGCTAATAATTTCTTTATTTAAGAAAAGTTGTGGTAAGCTTTTGGTTCAGTTTTTTTTTAAAAGCCACTAATCACTGCAAGAGAAGCTTCCTACTTTGGGTAGAAATCATTGTTTGTGCTATTTCCTTTTCTGGGTTTGGCAGACCGGTTTAGAATTGAGACAAACACATGTATAGTATTTTCTTTCTTAAAAGCTCACTACTTTGTGACTATGCTCTAGACAGAAATATTGTTTTAATCCTTGTGGTTTAAACTGGGGTATTCAAGATATTCTAAATGTTATGCAAGTGTAAACTTGGGCAGTATTGAGACATGGTTCTTGTTCTGGAATGTTATATGTATTCAGTGTAACTAAGCTTGAATAGCAAACCGTCATAGCTGAAACATGCATCATGTGTGTAAGAACCATTTTGGTCCAATAAGATTTTTTTTCAAAACTATGTGACTAAGTTTTCTGGTATTTAGTTGTATTATTTTTTGTTTTGTGGTAAACTACAAGTCAAAGTGACATCAACATTTTTACTATAGTCACAAGAGTTTAAAGATATCTAGCAGAATTCCCTGATCATTGACTAATTCCATTCTGAGCAGAATTCCCTCGTCCCTGAATAATCCCATGCTGCATGAGAACATCCACATCTGGAATGGTGTGATGTGCAAAAAGCTGCGTGAATAGCAGGACAAACGTCCTTGCATTGCTAATGCAGAAGCAAATCCCCAATTCTAAAATGGTGCTGAAAGAGCTCACTGCATCAAAAACTGGCACACATCTCTACATTTTGCTCCTGTCCTCTCCTGTTAACTTCTTTCAGGGGTTGTCACTTGTCCTCTGCTGTTTCATCCAATTGACCATCATTCATGTGTGAGCCATAACCAAGAGTGTCAGCGGGCTATTCGGTCATGAGGGCATCGCAGTCGAGCCCCTTGGCCTCACCCGACAGGCACTTCCACTATCGGTTACTAGGTAATGATAGTGAGCAGGGATTGAACCCATTTCTGTCTCCCTAATTAAGCATAACTAAGACCAATTTCTAATGCTGTATTGCTACCACATTGAGACCAGATAACAAAGCATAGATATGGGAGCAACCTGGTCTGTGGCTCAGCTGGCCACTGGATAAATTCACTAAGCCATTTGAGGAGTCACATTTGGTCAGGGCTTAAATTTTAATAGTTGAAACTTATTCACTTAAAGATCATTTGTACATTACAGCAGAAAGACACTTGCGTAGTCTGGTTGTTTTTAAGAATCTTCAATCAGAGAATCTTAACCCCGGTGATGGCACATTTGATTTCCTGTTTTCTAAATGCTAATTTCTGAAAAATAATGACTACACTTCAAAAGTAATTTAAATAAAAACAAAATGCTGGAAATACTCAGCATCTGTGGAGAGAGTTAACGTTTCAGATCGATGACCTTTCGTAGGGTCATAACCTATTGACTATGAAGTACTTTGGGATATACTGATCATGTGAAAGGCGCTATATAAATGCATGTTTAAAAATATATATATTCTAATTGTGTCAGACTTGCAGCTGGTAACCTCTTCAATGTTTTTCTTGTTGCTTTTTGAGAGTTTGTGTTGCCTTTTTAATGTGTGTGTGATTCTATGGTTTTAGTATGACTGGCCTGAACGGTCAGCCTGAATTCTTTAAATGAAGTGATCTATGTGCTAATTTCTTTAAAACAAATAAGATATAGGTGATATTGCACTGAGCAGTGCTATCTCTTAACTTCATGAATTAATTTAACCTCCCACTTCAACAATTTTTGGCTCGGTCACATTTCTCTCAACATGTTCAACCACTGGAATATTGCGAGCTTGAAGGGTGACACCTGGCTTTTGTTTCTCTAGATTACATCAGAGTTGCTGTTGTCCAAAAGCCTTTGCATCTCTCAAAATTGTTTCTATCTCTCTCTCTCTCTTGATATATTTTTAAAAAATCCTATTCACCCCACTATAAGCAAACTTATACCCAGTTGTAGATGAGCAGAAATGTTCTCCAATTCAATATTGGGAAGACTGAAGCCATTGTTTTCGGTCCCCGTCACAAACTCCGTTCCCTAGCCACTGACTCCATCCCTCTCCCCAACTTCTGTCTGAGGCTGAACCAGACTGTTCGCAACCTTGGTGTCATATTTGATCCTGAACTGAGCTTTCAACCACATATCCATAGCATAACTAAGACCACCTATTTCCACCTCCATAACATCGCCCGTCTCCGCCCTTACTGCAGCTCATTCGCTGTTGAAGCCCTCATCCATGCTTTTGTTACCTCTACACTTGACTATTCCAACGCACACCTGGCTGGCCTCCCATATTCTACCCTACATAAACTTGAGGTGATCCAAAACTCAGCTGCACGTGTCCTAACTCACACCAAGTCCCGTTCATCCATCACCCCTGTGCTCGCTGACCTACATTGGCTCCTGGTTAAGCAATGCCTCGATTTCAAAATTCTCATCCTTGTTTTCAAATCCCTTCATGGCCTCTTTTCCCCCCCCCCCCCCACCTTATCTCTGTAATCTCCCTCCCCCCCCCCCCCCCCCCCAAAGATGCCTGCGCTCCTCTAATTCTGCCCTCTTGAGCATCTCTGATTATAATCACTCAACCATTGGTGGCTGTGCCTTCTGTTGCCAAGGCCCTAATTTCCGGAATTCCCTGCCTAAACCTCTCTGCCTGTCTTTCCTCCTTCAAGACGCTCCTTAAAACCTACCTCTTTGACACCTGCGCTAATTTCTCCTTATGCTGCTCGGTGTAAAATTTTTTGTCTTATACTACTCCTGTGAAGCGATTTGGGACATTTCACTATGTTAAAGGCACCATATAAATACAAGTTGTTGTTAAATGGTCAGACTTGGATGGCAGTCGCAGAATATTGAAATCCAAACAACTAAGTAGAATGTTCATTCATTCTGTGTTCGAATAAATTCAATGTTCAGTTAAATTGTGTTCTTATGGTTTGTGATATTATCTGAATTCCTCATGTTTCAGCATAATGGGGTACAGAAGGAGGCAAATATGACCAGGACCAGACATGTCATCCTCGTAGTTCTAGCGAATGTGAAAAGGCTTGGGAAATTTGTGCAGGGGTGGAAGTGAGCAAGCTCACAGCAGCATCTGCATCTGGCCCGAATGCATGTTTCAGCAACCCTGGTTCAGTAGACAATTAAACCTGCATCTTAGCTTCTTTATACTCAAGAAATTCCCAGCAATTATAATCAGAGAGCGTTTTAAATGCAGGTAGCTGAGATGTCGACATTATATATGTTTTTCAGGAATCAAATATCTGGTTTAAGAGAAGCAATTTTAATACACTTAATGCATGTAAAAGTACCACAGTATCTCCTCTCAACACCCTTCCTAACTTGGGTTACTTTCAAAGTGTACATGGTGCATCCCTTGCACTGGAGATGGTCTCCCCTCCCTTTTAAAATTCTGTTGATGCAGTAGTTTAACGAGACATAACGCAGAAAAAAACCCACAGCAAACAAACAATATTCTGAAATGTGCAAGATAGGAAGCTGCAACTTCCTCTGCTCCTATCTTTCTTCCTTGCTGTGTCAAGTTCTCGCTCCAACGAATGCTGAAAGCTTTCTAAGATTCGGAAATTACTTTGATGTAACCTGCTCAAAACTATGTCGACATTGGTGAAGATGAATGCCATAAAATAGAATTAAAGAACCATGTCTCTGGATATCTTTAAAAATACTGATTTTATTTTGATGCAGAAACAGGTTTTCAGTAGGTTAATGGATAATTTAATATGGGATGCAGTGCATAAAGGCATCTTATGCTTCTCAACTGTTTTATTTTGATTAGAAGTTTGCACACATGTTGGCAGATGTTTAATGACATCTATGAAAACGTCGAACCATATTTCATCACATGAAGAATAATTAATTACTGAAAGATTTTAGTGTAATTTACGCTGTCAGGTGCTAAGGTTAACTTGAGGCAAGTGATGCAATGGAATGTGTTGAAAACTTGTGCTATTTATATACTTTTTTTTGCTTTTACACAGGACCCTGTGATGACCCTTGACATCCCTCTGGGGGTGATCAGTCGAGTTGAAAAGATAGGTGGCCAATCGAGCCGAGGTGAAAATTCTTACGGATTGGAAATTACTTGCAAAGTAAGGCTCTTATAATGGGGAAAACGATTATGGGCTGTAGTATTTCTTTACACATTGATATAAAAATGGCCCTCAAAGCAGTAATCTCGGCACCATGTACCAGTGTTGTTTGTCATTGCCATCTGTCTGCTTCATCTGAGTTTTATGCACCTGTTCAAATGCAGTGTTAGCCACTATTTGACGGACCAGGATTTGGGGGCTATACAGTGGGGCTTGGGAGAATTTCTGCATAATTCCTCCAAGTCTTAACTGCTCGCAACAAGCAAGAGTCACATTTTCTGATTGTTCTAATTGCTTTTGGCTACATCCTCTTGCGTATCAAATATAAAAATATGGGGAAGATGCAAAATCTAGCTGGAAAGTTGAAGGGAACTTGAAAGTGTCATTGCAGCAAAGCACTGAACGGAATGCAAGACGACAGTTGGATTGATGAAGCATTATCGCCTTGATCGAATGAAATGCATGTTGAGCTCCCCCTGTTGGCTCAGTGGGTAAATGCATCATCATAGGCAGTCCCTCGGAATCGAGGAAGACTTGCTTCCACTCCTGAAGCGAGTTCTTTGGTGGCTGAACAGTCCAATATGAGAGCCACAGACTCTGTCACAGGTGGGACAGATAGTCGTTGAGGGAAGGGGTGGGTGGGACTGGTTTGCTGCACGCTTTTTCCGCTGCCTGCGCTTGATTTCTGTATGCTCTGTGTTGAGACTCGAGGTGCTCAGCGCCCTCCAGGATGCACTTCCTCCACTTAGGGCGGTCTTGGGCTAGGGACTCCCAAGTGTCAGTGGGGATGTCGCACTTTATCGGGGAGGTTTTGGAGGTGTCCTTGTAACGTTTCCGCTGCCCACCTTTGGCTCGTTTGCCGTGAAGGAGCTCCGAGTAGAGCGCTTGCTTTGGGAGTCTCGTGTCTGGCATGCGAACTGTGTGGCCCGCCCAGCGGAGCTGATCGAGTGTGGTCAGTGCTTCAATGCTGGGGATGCTAGCCTGGATGAGGACGCTGATGTTGGTGCACCTGTCTTCCCAGGGGATTTGTAGGATCTTGCGGAGACATCGTTGGTGATATTTCTCCAGCAACTTGAAGTATCTGCTGTACATGGTCCATGTCTCTGAGCCACACAGGAGGCATTACTACAGCCCTGTAGACCATGAGCTTGGTGGCAATTTTAAGGGCCTTGTCTTCAAACACACTTTTCCTCAGGCGGCCGAAGGCTGCACTGACACACTGGAGGGTGGTGTTGGACCTCGTCGTCAATGCCTGCTCTTGTTGATAGGAGGCTCCCGAAATATGGGAAGTGGTCCACAGTGTCCAGGGCTGCGCAGTAGATTTGATGCATGGGGAGGCAGTGCTGTGTGGTGAGGACAGGCTGGTGGAGGACCTTTGTCTTACGGATGTTTAGCGTAAGGCCCATGCTTTTGTACGCCTCAGTAAATACGTCGACTATGTCCTGGAGTTCAGCCTCTGTAGGTGCACAGACGCAGGCGTCATCCGCGTACTATAGCTCGACAACAGAGGTTGGGGTGGTCTTGGACCTCGCCTGGAGCTGGCGCAGGTTGAACAGGTTCCCACTGGTTCTGTAGTTTAGTTCCACTCCAACGGGGAGCTTGTTGACTGTGAGGTGGAGCATGGCGGCGAGAAAGATTGGGTAAATGCACTGTGTGGTCGTCAGCCATAAAGATCAGGAAGCTTGGATCCCTGGTGTGTTGAGCTAGCCATGGCAGGGTGATGGTAGGAGCACTAGACTTGGCAAAACCATGTCCAGGCTAAGAAGGGGAAAAATTTGCAGGGTTCCTGCTTGTCCTCCTGCTATAAGCTCGGTCGTTGAGAATATTCAAGACAGAGATCGATAGATTTTTGGATATTAAGGGAATCAAGGGATATGGGGACAGTGCTGGAAAGTGGAGTTGAGGTAGAAGATCAGCCATGATCTTACTGAATGGCGGAGTAGGCTCGAGGGGCCGAATGGCCCACTCCTATTTCTTATGGGCTGAGGTTTGGCAGATGGAATACAATGTCGGAAAATGTGAGGTCATCCACCTTGGGGGGAAAAAAGAAACAGTAAAAGGGAATATTATTTGAATGGGGAGAAATTACAACATGCTGAGATGCAGAGGGACCTGGGGGTCCTTGTGCATGAATCCCAAAAAATTAGTTTGCAGATGCAGCAGTTAATCGGGAAGACGAATGGAATGTTGGCCTTCATTGCGAGAGGGATGGAGTACAAAAGCAGAGAGGTCCTGCTGCAACTGTACAGGGTATTGGTGAGGCCGCACCTGGAGTACTGCATGCAGTTTTGGTCACCTTACTTAAGGAAGGATATACTAACTTTGGAGGGGGGTACAGAGACGATTCACGAGGCTGATTCCGGAGATGAGGGGGTTACCTTATGATGATGGATTGAGTAGACTGGATCTTTACTCGTTGGAGTTCAGAAGGATGAGGGGTGATCTTATAGAAACATTTAAAATAATGAAAGGGATAGACAAGATAGAGGCAGAGAGGTTGTTTTCACTGGTCGGGGAGACTAGAACTAGGGGGCACAGCCTCAAAAAGCGAGGGAGCCAATTTAAAACCGAGTTGAGAAGGAATTTCTTCTCCCAGGGGGTTGTGAATCTGTGGAATTCTCTGCCCAGGGAAGCAGTTGAGGTTAGCTCATTGAATGTATTCAAGTCACAGATAGATAGATTTTTAACCAATAATGAAATTGAGGTTTATGGGGAGTGGGCGGGTAAGTGGAGCTGAGTCCACAGCCAGTTCAGCCATGATCTTGTTGAGTGGCAGAGCAGGCTCGAGGGGCTAGATGGCCTACTCCTGTTCCTAATTCTTATGTTCTTATGTTATGTATGTTAAGTGTGTGGATGTCAATATAGCAATTGGAATGGTTAATGGTGGCAATTGAGGAGGAAATTCTTCAGGGCAAGTAAGTTGTATTGTAGTGTAATTTCACAGACCATCCGAAACCCCCTTGAAGAAACTGTTGCCATATTTTATGTTTATTTTAAATTGCCGAATATAGAGGAGGGAGAGATGGGGGGAGGAGGGTGTCGGTCGAGGTTTTTAATCTCCCAACTTGTCATGTCCACTTCTGGTATTAAAAGACAGGTTGGAGGGTCAAGCGACTAACCTGCTGTTGAGAGGGGGGTGGGGGGGGTGATTCACCCCATCACCGAAGTGTACACGAGTCTGGGCCTTGCATTAAACATCAGTAGACAAAGGTTGTCTATCAACCTGCCCCCGCTACACAGTACTGCTCCCCGGTTGTCCAAGGTCTCGTCATGGATCTTAATAATGTGGAACACTTCCCGTACCTTGGGAGCCTACTATCAGCAAGGACAGACATCGATGAAGTCCAACAACGCCTTCAGAGTGCCAGCGCAGCCTTTGGCCGCCTGAGGAAAAGTGTTCGAAGACCAGGATCACAAACCCGACACCATGGTCTACAGAGCAGTAGTGATACCCGCTCTCCTATATGCTTCAGAGACATGGACTATATACAGTAGGCACCTCAAAGCACTGGAGAAGTAACACCATCGCTGCCTCTGCAAAATCCTGCAAATTTATTGGCAGGATAGACTCACCAACGGCAACGTTCTCTCTCAGGCCAACATCCCCAGCATCGAGATATTGAAGATGCTGGATCAGCTTCGATGGGTGGGCCACATTGTCCGCAGGCCCAATACTAGACTCCCAAAACAAGCGCTCTACTTCGAGCTACGTCATGGCAGGCAAGCCCTGGGAGGGCAGAGAAAACGCTTCAAGGACACCCTCAAAGCCTCCTTGGAAAAAATATAACACCCCTACTGACTCTTGGGAATCACTGGCCTAAGACTGCTCAAAATGAAGGAAAAGCATCCGAAAAGGCGCCAAACACTTTGAGTCTCATCGTCGGGAACACGCGAAAGCCAAGTACATACAGTGGAAGGAGAGTACGACAAATCAACCACCCCAGCCACCCATTCCTCCAACCACCGTCTGCCCCACCTGTGACAGAATCTGTAGATCCTGCATCGGTCTCAGTCACCTGAGAACTCATATTAATGTGGAAGCAAGCCATCCTCGACTCTGGCGGACTGCCTAAGAAGAAGTAGAAAAGTCATTTAAATGTTAGTGTGGCTGCGAGCCTCAGATTTTAACAGCCATTGAGATTTATTGGCTGCGGGCCAGGTTTCACAGGGCCAAAGAGAGGCGGGATCCAGCAGGTAAGTGTCTTTCCAGCTTGTGGAACAGGAGGAGCAGAAGCCCAAGCTAACCTGACTTCCTCCCCGCAATCCGAAGCCCGAAGCCTTACAACCCGCGATCTCTTCGAACCTCCACCCCCCCCCGCCCAACCATAGTGCAATCACGTCACCCCCACTGTCCCCACGATCACTTCAAACCGTCTCCCGCCCCGCGCAATCACGTCAACTCCACTGTCCCTGCGATCATTCAAACCCCTGCGCCCCCCCCGCCCCCCATGCCCCCATCCTCCACACCATGCCCCTCCCTCCTCTCTGCTCCATAGCTATGGCCTTCCAGTATAGGATTTCTCAACCGACAGTTAGACTGGCTACCGGCTGGGAAACGGAGGAAAATAATTCGAATGACATGGCAGGACCTCTGCATTACCCGCATTTCTGTGTTTCCTGGCCAATATTCGGGACATGGTTTCAGTATAGCCAGCAAAATATTTAATGTAAATTTAGAAGAAGCGCTTTAACAAGGATTTTTTTAAGGACTGTAAATAATGAAAATTAGTGGAGCTATAATATCTCAGGTTGATGGCCCATCTTGCAGTTCTCCGATCTGTAGTTTTGGCTTCTCTTAATGTCCAAATATCAAAAATCAAACGGTTTTATAGGCAGAGTGCAGGTGAAGACTTGTCTTGTCTTGTGTTTTAGTAAAGTTGGTGTATACCCGCTTTGTGACAGTTTAAAATTAGACTCTAAAGAGCAATAGGTAATGCTCAATGGTTCTTGCTATGTACGATGCGTCTTTAAAGGACTAGCGAAATTGCCGTACCAGTATTGGAGAGACTGCCTTCTGTTCATTTCAGCTGGAAGCAGTGTGTTCTTAATTGGCTGCAGATGATTGTAAATCATTTCACGAGGTTTTAGTGATGACCCTGGAGAGAAATGGCTTACCTTCAATAACACATTTTTTTAAAGTTACAAATAAATGCATCCTAAGAGTCAGTTTAAAAATCACTAGAAAACAGGATACAAGAAAAACAGAAACGGCATGCAGTTTCAGCAATCTGGTTTGTATCTCCTGGGACTATGTTCATCCAACATCTGTGTGCTTTGAGTTGAAAATAGATTTTTTTAATACGCTGGACTGGTAAATGTGCAGCCTAGTCTGTGGCAAACTAGGGTGTCCTTATAGCCAACGGTCCTGGGAAATATCAGCTCACAGCAAATTGAGTCAGGCTTTGTATATTTTAATCAGGTTCTTGATGTGGAGCTCAACAAAGTTTTTTTTTTGGTCCTCAAAAAAATATTTGGAATTGCTGAGGTGACATTTGTTTTAAAGCTATGCCAAGAATTTGATTAAAATTAGAGAGACTGTCAGCATTTGCTTGCAGTGCATCAGCTGATTGAATAGCAATCTTTGTAGTGCAGCTGTGGTTTTACTTTTTAAAAAAAAAAATGTCCTACATGAAGAGATATTGCGTTATTCCCAGAAAGGTCACCCATGGGCTATTTAATGTCCTGTTACATCTGGTGCCAGACAGTAGTGTCCTAATGGAATCTACCCCTATGTCATGAAATGCCTTAATTTCTCCTTTGACTAATTTGTGCTGACACGTCACACACATTAACTACGGCTGTGTAATACTGATGCACGTATAACTTCGAAATGTTCTGTACTGGGAGCCATACTAATTGCTGTTGTATTATTTGAATGTCAATTTGCACTTGAGGCATTTGGACGTCAACTATAGCATGAAAGTTGTTACGAGGAGGTCAGATAAACTTTGTTAGTTTTTAAAAATCTGACACTTTAATGTTTTTTCTGCCAGTTTTCTTCCTTGTCCTCCTGTCCTAAAAGTTTTGACTCCTTGGGGCCGAAATTCAGGGTCCATATAAGACCCGTTTTGCAGCGGTAATAGCGCGTCATCAAAACGCACACCGCCTCTCTCCGACCAAAATTTAGTTGAAAAAAATCGTTGCCCCCGACAGCCTTTTCTGTCATCTTGTCTGCTCTCTCTCTGCCCTGGCGGTGCGAGGGCCAAATGCCGCGGCCGCCATCTTTTTTTTTTTTGCTGGCCGACTTCCATGTCGGCAGGACTACTGCTCCCCTGGGTTCGGCTGGGCCTGGCACCCCCTCTTGGGTGCCATGCCACTGGCCAGGCCAAAATTCTCCCTAGTGGCCAAAGATTTTTAAAAAAATGCCTGATACTCTTCCCTTTAACGGGGGGGAGAGAGCCTGGTGACGCACACGCGCTGTGATGTCACCACTGCAGCGCTGGAGTCTCGTTCCCACCCCAACTTCCGCCCCTCAATCAGACTTACCGCCGCACTTCCGTCCCCACTATGACTGACTTCCAGTCCAACGGCAAAAAAAGTACAAAGTCCCGAAAATCACTCCCGGCGGAAAAAACTTCAAAAATAAAGGTAGGTGTGCCAGTTTTCTGGCAGCTCTGAATTTCAGCCCCCTTGCAGGTATAGAGCTCAACTGGCTGCAGTGCTCCTCTGTTGCCTCATCCCAAGAGGTCATTATTAATATGTCAGCCTTGACTGGATATTTGATTCGATATAGTGTATACTGAGCTCAATCTTGTCCTCACTTGACATGCAACAGTGCATTTCCAGAAGTGGCTACTGGATAGTGATCAGGAGCTGGAACCCTGGCCACAGTTGCCCTTCCTTACCTGGTAGTCTTACTGTTGCCTGGTTAACATCAGCTAACTCAACATACACTGTTGATGAAACCTTAGACTTTGCTGGTCTGTACAGTTCACCTTCTCATAGCCTTAACCAATTGAACTGTTGCCTGAGATTTTAAAGGTATGAAAAAGTTGAACATCACCCAGCTTTCTCCCATTCAAAGTATATAATTATCACTTATAAGAAAGTACTGCCTCGCATTCACTGACATTGAATTTCATCTGCCATTGATTTTGCCAATTTCATCATCTTACCAATATTCCTGTGCAGTTTTATTTGGTCCTTAGAGAGAGTTACTTATTCTTCCTATTTTAGTATTAGGATGGATTTTGCAGTCTGTTTGTTACACTTGCACTTGTCCACAGACTTTATGGGCTTTTGCAATGGAAGTTCCTGTCAGCCAACCATCCAAAAAACACGTTGCCCTCTACGGGGCACCTGGGACCTTTGTGAAAAGGACAAGCAACTGTGTACTTCCTTAACCAATCAGATTGAAAGATCGTTCATGAGCAGCGCAGAGTCTGAACCAGGAAGTATCAGTTTGAATATTGAATTCAATGTCAAATCAGGTACAGAAAGTGAAATAAAGAGAGAGAAAGAAAGATGGGATTGAGAGATAAGAGACAAAAAAAATCTCGAACAATAATTAAAATCTGAAGAAATGAGACTCCACACTTGTAAAAGTTAATTTTCAGTGCCAGCGAAGTTGTTTGCCAGTAATTAAGACTTATCACACCATTACACTGGAATGGACAAGCTTTTTATGGTAAGTTTTGTCCATTTCTATGAGGTAAGTATAGGAACTTCATGCTGTTCAATGTATTTAAATGGTGAGTCTCTCGGCGAGATGCTGTTATTGTGCAGCTTCTGGAGGAGCGTGGCAACTCGGACAGAAACTTCCTGATTTCCGTGTTTAACTGCGCATGTGTGGTTGCCGGATGTTGCTGTCTGATTGCCACGTAAATAACGGTGAGCGCTGTTAGCCGCACTTAGTTCTGCAAAATCCGGCTCATTGTCTTCAAATCTGGACACCACTCCCTCGAGCCCTGTATACAAATCATTAATTGCCACAATGAACAGAAGGAGTCTCGGAACAGAACCCTGTAGGATAATGCCAAATACTTGCAACCACTCTGAGAAATTGCCCTTAACACCTCCTGTCTGTTTCCTCCTTTCTCACAGTCTAAATAGCTGCTACTCCCTAATTCCATATCCTTTAATCTCCTGTGTGATACCTTCTTACATAATTTCAAGGGTCTCTGCTATTTCTTACCCCATTTCCCTCAGAAGCCTTGGAGGCATTCCATCATGTTCCAGTGCTTCGCCCTCCTTTCATTTAACTAACTTCTCTAATATTTTCCTTATACTTAGTAATACCTCGCACTTAACTTAATCACTCCGCCCCAGTGCTTGTTGTATTCCCTGTTCTCAGGAACCAGCTCACATTTACCAATTCCCTTTTTACTGATATATTTGTAGAATACTGTTCTTAATATTTTTTGAAATTGTCTCCTCATGCTTTCCTTATCCTCTCTCAACCTCTTTCCTTATTTTCTCATCTCTTATTTTTTGAAATCATTATCATACCTATATGCCCGCCAATTTTAGTTACGTTCTAACCTCTTTATTTATCCATAGTATTCTGCAACTTTTGTAGTCTTTTTTTAATAATATGTACTTATTCTGCACCTTTGCAATCTCCTTTTTAAAAATATCCCAGTACTGATCTCCAGTCCTTTCTACCAATTTCTCTCTCCATCTCATTTTAATTAGATTACTTGCCTTTCTGAAATCTGCCCGATTCCAATCTGGTGTCTTTGCTTTTGTGCTAACATTTTTCTCTTTCTAATTGGATCGTAATCTTATATTATGGTCACTACTCCCAAGGTGCTCACCCACATTTATATTGCACCTTTCACAACCTCAGGATATCCCAAACACTTTCCAACAACAACTTGCTTTTAACATATTAAAACGTCCCAAGGCAGGAGCATTTTCAAACAAAATTTGCCACCAAGCCACATGAGAGATTAGGGCAGATGACCAAAAGCTTGATCTGTGGTAGATTTTAAGAAGCGCCTTCAAGGAGGAAAGAGAGGTATAGGGGTGGAGAGGTTTAGGGAGGGAATTACAGTTTCTCAGAGTGGTTTCATGGATAGAGGATTGGCTAACTAACAGAGAACAGAGTGTCAGGATAAGTGGTTCATTCTCTGGTTGGAAACCAGTAACTAGTTGGGGTGCCGCAGGGATCAGTGCTGGGACCCCCAACTATTCACAATCTATATTAACGACTTGGAAGAAGGACTGAGTGTAACGTAGCCAAGTTTGCTGACGATACAAAGATGAGAGGAAAAGCAATGTGTGAGGAGGACACAAAAAAATCTGCAGAAGGACATAGACAGGCTAGGTGAGTGGGTAAAAATTTGACAGATGGAGTATAATGTTGGAAAATGGCAGACAAAATCGAAGGGCAAGTTATTATTTAAATGGAGAAAGATTGTCAAGTGCCGCAGTACAGCGGGACCTGGGGGTACTTGTGCATGAAACACAAAGGATAGTATGCAGGTACAGCAACTAATCAGGAAAGCCAATGGTATCTTAGCCTTTATTGCAAAGGGGATGGAGTATAAAAGCAGAGAAGTCTTGCTACAGCTATACAAGATATTGATGAAGCCATACCTGGAATACTGCGTGCAGTTTTGGTTTCCATATTTACGAAAGGATATACTTGCTTTGGAAGCAGTTCAGAGAAGGTTCACTAGATTGATTCTGGGGATGAGGGGTTTGACTTATGCGGAAAGGTTGAGTAAGTTGGGCGTCTACTCATTGGAATTCAGAAGAATGAGAGGTGATCTTATTGAAACGTATAAGATTATGAGGGGGCTTGTCAAGGTGGATGCAGAGAGGATGTTTCCACTGATGGGGAGACTAGAACTATTGGACACAATCTTAGAATAAGGGGCCGCCCATTTAAAACAGAGATGAGGAGAAATTTCTTCTGAGGGTTGTAAATCTGTGGAATTTGCTGCCTCAGAAAGCTCTGGAAGCTGGGACATTGAATAAATTTAAGACAGAAATAGACAGTTTCTTAAACGATAACGGAATAAGGGGTTATGGGGAGCAGGCGGGGAAGTGGAGCTGAGTCCATGATCGGATCAGCCATGATCTTATTGAATGGCGGAGCAGGCTCAAGGAGCCGTATGGCCTACTCCTGTTCCTATTTCTTATGTTCTTTTGAATTCCAGAGCTTAGGGCCTCAGCAGCTGAAGCCACGGCCGCCAATGGTAGAACGATTATAATCAGGGATGCGCAAGAAGCCTGAATTGGAGGAACGCAGATATCTTGGAGGGTTGTAGGGCTGGAGGAGATGGGGAAGGGCAAGGCTGTGGAGGGATTTGAAAGCCAGGGTGAGAATTTTAAAATCAAGGCCTTGCTTAACTGGGAGCCAATGTTGGTCAGTAAAAAACAACAACAGCAACTCGCATTTATTTAGCGTCTTTAACAGGAGTATTATGAGATTTAAAAATTTGACACCGAGCCGCATAAGGAGAAATTAGCGCAGGTGACCAAAAGCTTGATCAAAGAGGCAGGTTTTAAAGAACGTCTTGCTCCACTTGACCCACCTCCTTCCCCAGAAGCAGATCCAGCAATGCCTCGTCCCTCAAGAAAGTTTTCCTGAACACACTTCAGAAATTCTTCCCCCTCTCTGCCCTTTACACTATAACCCCAGTTTATAGTAGGATAATTGAAGTCCCCCATTATCACTACTCTATAGTTCTTGCACCTCTGAATTTTCCCTGCAAATCTGTTCCTCTATATCCTTCCCACTATTTGGTGGCCAATGGAATATGCCAGTAGTGTAATTGCCCCATGTTTAGGGAATTGAAATCTCATTGAAATCTCATTTGTTGGCCCTACTCAACTCCCTGATCTGTCTACAGATTTCCTCTTCCATTTTCTTCCCACAATTAGGGATCTGCTGTACAATGCTACAAATGTAACAATCCCTGTGTTTATTATTTGATCTCTAACCACATGTTATTTGCTACTCTCTTTGTGTGATCTAATATGAAACAACAGTTGTGGGGGGGATTTTTTCATTATTTTGCAAATCCGCGATTCTGTGCCTTTATAGCTTTCAAGAGCAGGAGGGAATAAGTAACAATGTAGTATCTCTTATGACAAGGCTGTTCTGTACCTATGACACACTGATATAGCTACTTTTTACTTTTGGCAGGATATGCGAAACCTGAGGTTTGCTCTCAAACAGGAAGGTCGCAGCAGAAAATCCATGTTCGAGAATCTTACAAAACACGCGTTTCCTATGTCGAGTGGCTTGGTAAGGAATTCTATTGTTAATATGCTCTGCCAATAAATAAATTGCAAGATTAACCCAGATTAAATGTAATGACCCTACATGATCCTAGTTCCATTTAGATTACTCGAGCAAAAGCTTAAGTCATGAAATGGAAGCCCTTGATCGAAATGTTTGCCACAGCACTATTGACGGATAGTTTCCATCAAATTGCCATAGATATAAAACTATTTGTAATTTCTAAATTCAAAGCTTATTTTTATTTCTGTTCATGAGGCTGACTTATCTTTTACTTGTGAAATGAAAAACTTACATTGGCTCTGAAGTCCCCTGCTTTTATCATATCTATACTCCACCAGAAAACCAACAAAAAGTATCTAGTTAACAGCGGTTTGTTGTTGCAAGAGCTTGTTTCTATTTCACCATTATTTGAGAACAGAGTGACTGCTGCCAACGAACTGGAAACTGTGCAGTATCGTTCTGTGCATCCGTAACTGCATCAACTTTGACTTCATCTTCGACTGCTGCCTTTTTTTAACCCCTAAAATATATTGTTTGGCAAAATCACTGCAATTTCCTTCATTTCCCCCCCCCCCCCCCCAATATATTGTTTGGAAAAATCACTGCAATTAACCATCATCTTTGTCTCAACTTAGTTTGATGATAAATCAGCTGTCAAGATCCAATGATTGGCATCGGAAACAACCTATAGTGCTCCAAAACGATTGGTCATGGAGACTGCCAGCTAATCAGAACATCGGAGGCCTGACTTCGCCACACCAATAGGTTATGTTGACGCGCTCGGTCTTGCATGTTGCCATGGTGAACAAAAACATTTAAAAAAATATATGACCATAAACATTTCTTCCACATCTCTTTCCCCCCCCCCCCAATAACTTCTAATGTAATTTTTCACTGTTTAGCAAGAGATGAAAGATGTTTACGGCGTGAAACCCAAACCACTTTTTTATAAATCTGCCCTTCCCTAGAATTGTTTTTATTCTAATCAAACGCGAACAACCAAAATAACACGAACTGTGCAGGCACAGCGACTTCAGCTTCGTTGGCAGCAGTCGTTGGCATTTGAGAAAGTGTATTTGAGCTTTTGTCTGTCACTTTGATTGATCTGTTTAAATTGATATCTTTATGAACAAGTTTTCTGGAGAAGGAGGAGGGTTCATTTTGCCATTAAAGACCCAACTCACACTGTGCATCCTTGATAAAGTAAGTTTTATGCAGACACACTTGTTTGAGGATGGTCATGTTTAGTTTATATGGCACTCTCTTAAGTAATTGATGTTGTTAGCAGTAGAATCATCTGTATAGTGCTTATCAGTTTATTTAGGTTAATAGTCTTTTCGGAAAGCATCTTTTTATTTACTTAATATTACAATCGTGCCTTAATACAGCTGCAAACTTAGTTTATAAAAAACAAAGGCAAGATATGTTCCTTACATATTCTAATCATCAACATACATGTACAACATTTTAAACATATACGGAATAAACTTCTCCAAACATAGAAACATAGAAAATAAGTGAAGGAGTAGGCCATTCGGTCCTTTGAGCCTGTAGCATCATTCAATATGATCATGGCTGATCATGCAACTTCAGTACCCCATTCTTGCTTTCTCTCCATACCCCTTGATCCTTTTAGCCGTAAGGGTCACATCTAACTCTCTTTTGAATATATCTAACGAACTGGCCTCAACAGCTTTCTGTGGAAGAGCATTCCACAGGTTCACAACTCTCTGAGTGAAGATGTTTCTCCTCATCTTGGACCTAAATGGCTTACCCCTTATCCTTAGACTGTGACCCCTGGTTCTGGACTTCCCCAACATCGGGAAGATTCTTCCTGCATCTAACCTGTCCAATCCCGTCAGAATTTTATATGTTTCTGAGAGATCCCCTCTCATTCTTCTAAATTCCAGTGAATGTAAGCCTAGTCCATCCAATCTTTCTTCATATGTCAGTCTTGCCATCCCGGAAATCAGTCTGGTGAACCTTCGCTGCACTCCCTCAATAGCAAGAATGTCCTTCCTCAGATTAGGAGACCAGAACTGTACACACTATTCCAGGTGTGGCCTCACCAAGGCCCTGTACAACAGCAGTAAGACCTCCCTGCTCCTATACGTGAATCCTCTCGCTATGAAGGCCAACATGCCATTTGCCGCCTTCACTGCCAGCTGTACCTGCATGCCAACTTTCAATGACTGATGTACCATGACACCCAGGTCTTGTTGCACCTCCCCATTTCCTAATCTGTCACCATTCAGATAATATTCTGCCTCAGTGCTGGGACCCCAGCTATTTACAATATACATTAATGATTTGGATGAAGGAATTGAGTGTAATATCTCCAAGTTTGCAGATGACACTAAGCTGGGTGGCGGTGTGAGCTGTGAGGAGGATGCGAAGAGGCTGCAGGATGACATGGACAGGTTAGGAGAGTGGGCAAATGCATGGCAGATGCAGTATAATGTGGATAAATGTGAGGTTATCCACTTTTGGGGCAAAAACACGAAGGCAGAATATTATCTGTATGGCGGCAGATTAGGAAAAAGGGAGGTGCAACGAGACCTGGGTGTCATGGTACATCAGTCATTGAAAGATCGCATGCAGGTACAGCAGGCGGTGAAGAAGGCAAATGGTATGTTGGCCTTCATAGCTAGGGGTTTTGAGTATAGGAGCAGGTAGGTTTTCAGTTGTACAGGGCCTTGGTGAGGCCTCACCTGGAATATTGTGTTCAATTTTGGTCTCCTAATCTGAGGAAGGACGTTCTTGCTATTGAGGGAGTGCAGCGAAGGTTCACTAGCCTGATTCCCGGGATGGCAGGACTGACATATGGGGAGAGACTGGATCAACTGGGCCTTTATTCACTGGAGTTTAGAAGGATGAGAAGGGATCTCATTGAAACATATAAAATTCTGACGGGACTGGACAGGTTAGATGCAGGAAGAATGTTCCCGATGTTCGGGAAGTCCAGAACCAGGGGACACAGTCTAAGGATAAGGAGTAAGCCATCTAGGACTGAGATGAGGAGAAACTTCCTCACTCAGAGTTGTTAACCTGTGGAATTCCCTACCGCAGAGAGTTGTTGATGCCAGTTCATTGGATATATTCAAGAGTTAGATTTGGCCCTTAGGGCTAAAGGGATCAAGGGATATGGAGAGAAAGCAGGAAAGGGGTACTGAGGTGAATGATCAGCCATGATCTTATTGAATGGTGGTGCTGGCTCGAAGGGCCGAATGGCCTACTCCTGCACCTATTTTCTATGTTTCTCCCTGTTTTTGCCACCAAAGTGGATAACCTCACATTTATCTACATTATACTGCATCTGCCATGCTTTTGTCCACTCACCTAACCTGTCCATGTCATCCTGCAGCTTCTTAGCATCTGCCTCACAGCTCACACTGCTACCCATCTTCGTGTCATCTGCAAACTTGGAGATATTACATTCGATTCTTTCGTCTAAATCATTAATGTATATTGTAAATAGCTGGGGTCCCAGCACTGAACCTTGCGGTACCCCACTAGTCACTGCCTGCCATTCTGAAAAGGACCCATTTATTCCTACTTTTTGCTTCCTGTCTGCTAACCAGTTCTCTATCCACGTCAATACATTACCCGCAATACCACGTGCTTTAATTTTGCACACTAATCTCTTATGTGGGACTTTGTCAAAAGCCTTTTGAAAGTCCAAATACACCACATCCACTGGTTCTCCCTTGTCCACTCTACTAGTTACATCCTCAAAAAATTCAAGATTTGTCAAGCATGATTTCCCTTTCATAAATCCATACTGACTTGGACCGATCCTGTCACTGCTTTCCAAATGTGCTGCTTTTTCATCTTTAATAATTGATTCCAGAATTTTCCCCACTACCAATGTCAGGCTAACCGGTCTATAATTCCCTGTTTTCTCTCTCCCTCATTTTTTTAAAAAGTGGGATTACATTAGCTACTCTCCAATCCATAGGAACTGATCCAGAGTCTATAGAAGTTGGAAAATGACCACCAATGCATCCACTATTTCTAGGGCCACTTCCTGAAAGTCTACATCCCAGAGTACATCAGGCCCTGAGAATTTATCGGCCTTCAATCCCATCAATTTCCCGAACACAATTTCCTGACTAATAAGGATTTCCTTCAGTTCCTCCTCCTCGCTAGACCCTCGGTACCCTATTATTTTCGGGAGGTTATTTGTGTCTTCCTTAGTGAAGGTAGAACCAAAGTATTTATTCAATTGGTTTGCCATTTCCTTGTTCCTCATTATGAATTCGCCTGATTCTTCACTAATCTTTTTCTCTTCACATATCTATAGAAGCTTTTGCATTCAGTTTTTATGTTCCTTGCAAGCTTACTCTCGTACTCTATTTCCCCCCTCCTAATTAAACCCATTGTCCTCCTCTGCTGGATTCTAAATTTCTCCCAGTCCTCAGGTTTGCTGCTTTTTCTGGCCAATTTATATGCCTGTTCCTTGGATTTAACACTATCCCTAATTTCCCTTGTTAGCCACGGTTGAGCCACCTTCCCCGTTTTATTTTTACTCCAGACAGGGATGTACAATTGCTGAAGTTCATCCATGTGATCTTTAAATGTTTGCCATTGCCTATCCACCGTCAATAAGTATCATTCACCAGTCTATCCTGGCCAATTCACGTCTCATACCATCGAAGTTACCTTTAAGTTCAGAAGCCTAGTCTCTGAATTAATTGTGTCACTCTCCATCTTAATGAAGAATTCTACCATATTATGGTCACTATTCCCCAAGGGGCCTTGCATGACCAGATTGCTAAGTAATCCTCTCTCATTACATAAGACCCAGTCTAGGATGGCCTGCTCTCTAGTTGGTTCCTCGACACATTGGTCTAGAAAACCATCCCTATACACTCCAGGAAATCCTTCTCCACCGTATTTCTTCCAGTTTGGTTAGCCCAGTTTATATGTAGATTAAGTCACCCATGATAACTGCTGTATTCTTATTGCACGCGTCCCTAATTTCCTGTTTGATGCCATCCCCAGCGTCCCTACTACTGTTTGGTGGTCTGTACATAACTCCCACAAACGTTTTCTGGCCTTTAGTGTTTCGCAGTTCTACCCATATAGATTCCACATCATCCAAGCTAATGTCCTTCCTTACTATTGCATTAATCGCCTCTTTAACTAGTAACGCTACCCCACCTCCTTTTCGTTCCTGTCTGTCCTTCCTGAATATTGAATACCCCTGAATGTTGGGTTCCCAGCCTTGGTTACCCTGGAGCCATGTCTCCGTAATCCCAATTACATCATATCCGTTAACAGCTATCTGCGCAGTTAATTCATCCACCTTATTTCAAATAATCCTCGCATTGAGACTCAGAGCCTTCAGGCTTATTTTTGTAACACTCTTTGTCCTTTTAGAATTATGTTGTAATGTGGCCCTTTTTGATTTTTACCCTTGATTTCTCTTCCCTCAACTCTTACTTTTCTCCTTCCCCATTTTGCTTCTGCCCCCTTTTTACTTTCTTCCGCCTCCCTGCATAGGTTCCCATCCCCCTGCCATATTATTTTAAACCCTCCCCAACAGCACTAGCAAACACTCCCCCTAGGACATTGTTTCAGTTCTACCCAGGTGCAGACCGACCAGTTTGTATTGGTCCCACCTCCGCCAGAACCGTTCCAATGTCCCAGGAATTTGAATCCCTCCCCCTTACACCATTCCTCAAGCCACGTATTCATCTGAACTATCCTGCTATTCCTACTCTGACTAGCACGTGGTACTGGTAGCAATCCTGAGATTACTACCTTTGAGGTCCTAATTTTTAATTTAACTCCTAGCTCGCTAAATTCAGCTTGTAGGACCTCATCCCGTTTTTTTACCTATAACGGTACCTATATGCACCACGACAGCTGGCTGTTCATCCCCTCCAGAATGCCCTGCAGCAGCTCCGAGACATCCCTGACCCTTGCACCAGGGAGGCAACATATCATCCTGGAGTCTCATTTGGTGCCGCAGAAATAATAGAATCCCCTTATAGTAGAATCCCCTATCACTATAGCTCTCCCACTCTTTTTCCTGCCCATGGTGCCATGAACCTGGCTGCTGCTGCCTTCCCCTGATGAGCCATCTCCCCCAACAGTATCCAGAACCGTATATGTGTTTTGGAGTGCGATGACCACAGGGGACCCTGCACTACCTTCCTTTCCCTGCTCTTCCTGCTGGTCACCCATTCCCTATCTGCCTGTATAACCTTTAGCTGCGGTGTGACCAACTCACTAAACGTGCTATTCACGACATACTCAGCCTCATGGATGCTCCAGAGTGAATCCATGCGCAGCTCCAGTGCCGCAATGCGGTCTGTCAGGAGCTGCAGCTGGACACACTTCCTGCACGCATAGTAGTCAGGGACACTGGAAGCGTCCCTGATTTCCCATATAGTGCAGGAGGAGCATGACACGGGTCTGGGCTCTCCTGCCATGACTTAACCCTTAGATTAACTTAATTTGGCAACACTTCCAAAGGTTTCCTACTGATAAGAAAAAGATAAAATACTCATCAATCCACCAGCCAATCACTTACCCGCTTGGCTGTGACGTCACACATGGATTTCTTTTTACATCTTTGTTTATCTTCTGCCTCTGCACCAGCTAGTTCCTCCGACTGCCCGAACTCTCGGGCCTTTTATAGGCCTCTCGATCTCCCGCTCCTCCGACTGCCCAAACTCCCGAACTCTCGGGCCTTTTGTAGGTCTCTCGATCTCCTGCTCCTCTGACTGCCCGAACTCTCGGGCCTTTTATAGGCCTCTCGATCTCCTGCTCCTCCAACTGGATATCAGAATTTATACAAATAGAAAATTAACAATTTACTATGGTTGTAAATAATTAGCAATATCCTCGAGGCTAATCGCTGCATCACATTTGTCTTCTTTGCTTTACCTGCACTAGCACCCAATGTGAATTAAAAACCACATCATGGTTGTGTTTGTGTTTCCGATGCTATCCAAAGTTCTCCTGAAAAAGTAGACTTTCCAAAATGTGTGTTCTTGGTTTCATTCAATTTCGTCGTGTGTTTATTAATTTTTTTTTAAACTTTGGAGTAAAAACATGTACCTGTGTAAAGTGAAACAGTGTGTGAGCATATATAAAAAGTACTTTTTGGACTTGTTTGGGAGAATGCAGGAAAATGGGAACGTGTAAGATTAACCCCCAAGCAGGATTTAAATTCAATACAGGCAAGAAAGGTTAAGTGGCCCTCCCCTGTAAAAAAAAATATTCGCAATTCTGTTTCTTTTGGACAGCAGCTTTACAACCAATGTCTTGGCACTCTGGTTTGTTATGTCTTTAAATGTTACAATGTGGATTTGCATCTATTATTCCCTCTATCTTATTTCCAATCTTGGCTGTTCAAGATGTACAAAGCAGCGTCTAGGTCTGGATATTTTCCCACAGTAAGAGAGAAAAGGTGAAGTTACTCATCAGTTTTCTGATGATTGACTTGATTGACATTAATGGAGGCTTGGAAATGAGGCACCTACCTGACCTGGGTTCTGTTTTGTTGTGGGGAAAGAAATACAGTTTCAAAAATGTTATCGTTGACTGGTGACATCATATCTTCGAACCATTTCAGTGTCCTTTCATCTTTGGAACCTTTGTTTAAATGCAGCCCAGACAAACTTACTATAAAAGAACTCTGGAAATTGGCATAAATTGACATCAACTTGACAATCTCTCTGAGAGGCCTTAAAGATGGCTGGCATGTTAAATAGAAAAAAATCACTAGTGCATTGATGGGACTATTCTGAGATACAAATTCAGGCATAACATCTAGCAGTGCGATATCTGACATATGACTGGTGTTGATTGGCTATTGGAAAGGTTCTGTTTGTTAACAGTGGCATAATTCACAGTCATCACGAAAACAAATATATTTTAAAACTGCCCATTTGAGTTTACATTATCAAAAAGAAAAATAACTGAAAATTGGTTAACTATTGAATCAGCGAGTTTGTTTGGTCCTCCATTTCAGCCATCCATTTTTATCATCTTTCCTTGAATTGGTTCTGAACTGAATTTCTTTTCAACAACTGCCCCAATCCAATACCACTCCCTTCTATCTTTGCAACGTCCCCTGCCCTTTTGCGAGTGTGGGCAACGGTGGCAAGCTGGAATCTATTTCCCTTCCCTAGTCACCCTGTGAGGTGGCATTGGGCCATTTGTAGTGATTACTTTGACAACAGAGTGGTTTGCTAGGCCACTCCAGATTGCATTAAGAGTCAACCACATATCATGGGACTGGACTCGTGTGGGACAGACATGGTAGAGGTGGCAGTTCCTTTTCTGAAGGGCATTAGTGAACCAGTTCGACTTTTTACAATAATCCAGCAGCTTTCATGGTCACTTTTTTTACCACCATCTCACAAATGACCAGATTTATTGAACTTGCCGTCATGGATTTGAACTTGCAACCTCTAACTCTATCTCCTATCCCTGCTTTATTTTTCTTCCCCCTCTCATGTTTGATGTCCAACCTTTTCTTTTGCTTTAGAAATCTTTTTGCATTAAGTTCACTTTGTGAGGAGCTCTATTGGCAGTGTAATTGGTGGGAATTACTAATTAGATAGTTTAGCTTATGAATGGCTTATTATCTGCATGAAGAATCGATCGCACAGGTTCTTTACTAATGTTTGTAAATGGGAAATATGAAGGCCCGATTGTAATCCATGTCCCTATCTATTATTCAGATTGCTTCGTTTTGAATTTTTAAAATATTCTTAATAGATTAGGTTAGTGAGCGAAACTTGGCGTGATAATCTAAGTGAGGCCAAAAGACAAGTTAATAAATCAGTGCAAGATCCAGAGTGAGAAGGCCATTTCTCCTCAAATAGATTAAATAATGTAGTCTTTACTGGCCTTGTAGACAGTGGCTGAATATGGTGGTCTTATTTCCGATTGTTGGCTGCTGCGATAGGTAATGATTTTGTAATGTTCTTCTGTCCAAACAACAATTATCAATGGTTCATGCAAGCAACGCATGTCATGTTTTTTTAAAAAGATTAATAGCCCTTTTTGTTTTGTTTTATTAAGTTGACTTTCACCCTGTTCTCTTGGACTATGCAGTAGGATTGTGATGTTCCTAAGTTGTGCTGTTTGAGTACAAGCACCTCAGCATTACAGTTAGCTGTGTGATGAGAATACAAATTACTAGCCATAATACAGATGATTCCTTTTAGGCTCCATCATTGTGGCTTTCTCACTTAAGCATCATATGTCTGATTTCTTTTCTTCTTCCTGTGTATGGCGGTATGACGGTAAAGAGAAGGTCACTAATTGATTTGTGGAAAACGGTGACTTTTAAGATTGTTTAATTTCTGCACCATATTTTCTGTTACACTATATGGTTACTAACACTGCTGAAACATCCTCCTTTGTACACTTGTGTAATCATCCTTAATGTATTGAAATGTCAGTGTTTCAGAATCCCAAGAATGAATATTAAAAATAATTTTAGAAGGTGAGGCACTAGAGCAATGGGGAATTCTCTGCCACTAACCATTGTTGAAACCGTCTATAAATTTGTTTAAAAAAAAAATTAGATTGTTTGAAAGAGAGAAATATTAAAGGTACAGGAAGTGAGCAGGAGATGGGGATTAAAATAGGTGGCTCACATAGAGAAAAACACCGATACAGGCTTGATAGGTTGTCTGGCCCGTTTTTGTGCTGCAACGTTCTATAGTTGACCACTTGGGTTACTGCTCTGGATTGCTCTCCAGTGACCCCTGCTGAAAGTGTGCATATGGGTGAGGACAGGATCGGGTGTGGCTGTGATTCCTCCTGTGGTTGAACAGCCTTTATATAAAAAATGTCAGGATGGATGATGTACCGGAGAGCAGCTGATGCCCTGTGGAACAGTAGATTTTCTAGCAGAGCAGGAATCCTTTGCTGGGTTGTTTTCATACAAAGTGAGGAAATTACCCAAACAAAAAATAAATTAAACTCGTATCCCGCGTTAGCAAATAAAGACAGAAAAATGCTTCAAACACTCATCAGGTCGGGCAGCATCTGTGGAGAGAAACAGAGTTAATGTTTCAGGTCGATTCAGGTTCTGCAACACACAATTTTCTGGAAGGCTAAAATACCTGAGGGTGGTGTGGCGGGGGCTGGAGGAAAGAGAGGTTGCAGGTGTTCATCGCCAGAGAAAGTACAAAGTTACTGTGGGGCAATGATTTGAGTCAAGAACTAATTACATTTAAACCTTTGGTAAGCTCAGAAACAGGAGATGTATGTGAAACAACAGCAACTTGTATTTATTGATTGACCTGCGGTCATCTCCCTCCAAAACAGATATACCGTTTTGTGTACTATTGGGGGAGATGACTCATCAGGGGAAGGCAGCAGCAGCCAAGTTCATGGCACCATGGATGGCTCTGCTGCACAGGAGGGCAGGAAAAAGAGTGGGAGAGCTATAGCGATAGGGAATTCTATTGTAAGGGGAATAGATAGGCGTTTCTGCGGCCGCAATCGAGACTCCAGGATGGTATGTTGCATCCCTGGTGCAAGGGTCAACGATATCTCGGAGCGGCTGCAGGGCATTCTGGAGGGGGAGGGTGGACAGCCACTTGAGGTGGTGCCAATAGGTACCAACGATATAGGTAAAAAAACGGGATGAGGTCCTAGAAGTTGAATTTAGGGAGCTAGGAGTTAAATTAAAAAATAGGATCTCAAAGATGGTAATCTCAGGATTGCTACCAGTGCTATGTGCTAGTCAGAGTAGAAATAGCAGGATAGTTAAGATGAATACGTGGCTTGAGGAATGGTGCAAGAGGGAGGGATTCAAATTCCTGGGACATTGGAACTGGTTCTGGGGAAGGTGGGACCAGTACAAACCGGATGGTCTGCACCTGGGCAGGACCGGAACCAATGTCCTAGGGGGAGTGTTTGCTAGTGCTATTGGGGAGGGTTTAAAATAATATGGCAGGGGGATGAGAATCTATGCAGGGAGACAGAGGGAAGTAAAATGGGGGCAGAAGCAAAAGATAGAAAGGAGATAAGGAAAGGTGGAGGGTAGAGAAATCAAGGGCAAAAATCAAAAAGGGCCACATTACAGCATAATTCTAAAAGGACAGAGAAAAACAAGCCTGAAGGCTCTGTGTCTCAATGCGAGGAGCATTCGTAATAAGGTGGATGAATTAACTGCGCAGATAGCTGTTAACGGATATGATGTAATTGGGATTACGGAGACATGGCTCCAGGGTGACCAAGGCTGGGAACTCAACATCCAGGGGCATTCAATATTCAGTAAGGATAGACAGAAAGGAAAAGGAAGTGGGGTAGTGTTGCTGGTTAAAGAGGAGATTAACGCAATAGTAAAGAAGGACATTAGCTTGGATGATGTGGAATCTGTATGGGTAGAGCTGCAAAACACCAAAGGGCAGAAAACACTTGTGGGTGTTGTATACAGACAACTGTGTACAGACTACTACTTGTGTAGTAGTGAGGTTGAGGATGGCATCAAACAGGAAATTAGGGATGCGTGCAATAAAGGTACAGCAGTTATCATGGGTGACTTTAATCTACATATAAATTAGGCTAACCAAACTGGAAAAAATACGGTGGAGAAGGATTTCCTGGAGTGTATAGGGATGGTTCTCTCGATCAATATGTCAAGGAACCAACTAGAGAGCTGGCCATCCTAGACTGGGTTTTGTGTAACGAGAGGGGATTAATTAGCAATCTTTGCGAGGCCCCTTGAAGAAGAGTGACCATAATATGGTAGAATTCTTTATTAAGATGGAGAGTGACACAGTTAATTCAGAGACTAGGGTCCTGAACTTAAGGAAAGATAACTTCGATGGTATGAAATGTGAATTGGCTAGAATAGACTGGCGAATGATACTTAAAGGGTTGATGGTGGATAGGCAAAGGCAAACATTTAAAGATCACATGGATGAACTTCAACAATTGTATGTCCCTGTCTGGATTAAAAATAAAACGGAAAAGGTGGCTCAACCGTGGCTAACAAGGGAAATTAGGTTTAGTGTTAAATCCAAGGAAGAAGCATATAAATTGGCCAGAAAAAGCAGCAAACCTGAGGACTGGCAGAAAGTTAGAATTCAGCAGAGGAGGACGAAGTGCTTAATTAGGAGGGGGGAAATAGAGTACGAGAGGAAGCTTGCTGGGAACATAAAAACTGACTGCAAAAGCTTCTATAGATATGTGAAGAGAAAAAGATTAGTGAAGGCAAATGTGTAGGTCCCTTGCAGTCAGAATCAAGTGAATTTATAATGGGGAACAAAGAAATGGCAGACCAATTGAACAAATACTTTGGTTCTGTCTTCACTAAGGAAGATACAAATAACCTTCCGGAAATACTAGGGGACCGAGGGTCTAGCGAGGAGGAACTGAAGAAAATCCTTATTAGTCAGGAAATCGTGTTAGGGAAATTGATGGGATTGAAGGCCGATAAATCCCCAGGGCCTGATAGTCTGCATCCCAGAGTACTTAAGGAAGTGGCCCTAGAAATAGTGGATGCATTGGTGATCATTTTCCAACAGTCTATTAACTCTGGATTAGTTCCTATGGACTGGAGGGTAGCTAATGTAACACCACTTTTAAAAAAAGGAGGTATAGAGAAAACGGGGAGTTATAGACCGGTTAACCTGACATCAGTAGTGGGGAAAATGTTGGAATCAATTATTAAAGATGAAATAGCAGCATTTGGAAAGCAATGACAGGATCAGTCCAAGTCAGCATGGATTTATGAAAGGGAAATCATGCTTGGCAAATGTTCTGGAATTTTTTGAGGATGTAACTAGTAGACTGGACAAGGGAGAACCAGTGGATGTGGTGTATTTGGACTTTCAAAAGGCTTTTGACAAGGTCCCACACAAGAGATTGGTGTGCAAAATTAAAGCACATGGTATTGGGGGTAATGTGTTGACGTGGATAGAGAACTGGTTGGCAGACAGGGAAGCAGAGAGTCGGGATAAACGGGTCCTTTTCAGAATGGCAGGCAGTGACTAGTGGGGTGCCGCGGGGCTCAGTGCTGGGACCCCAGCTATTTACAATATACATCAATGATTTAGATGAAGGAATTGAGTGTAATATCTCCAAGTTTGCAGATGACACTAAGCTGAGTGACGGTGTCAGCTGTGAGGCGGATGCTAAGAGGCTGCAGGGTTACTTGTGCAGGTTAGGTGAGTGGGCAAATGCATGGTAGATGCAGTATAATGTGGATAAATGTGAGGTTATCCACTTTGGTGGCAAAAACTTGAAGGCAGAATATTATCTCAATGGTAGATTAGGAAAAGGGGAGGTGCAACGAGACCTGGGTGTCATGGTATATCAGTCATTGAGGATTGGCATGTAGGTGCAGCAGGCGGTGAAGAAGGCAAATGGCATGTTGGCCTTCATAGCTAGGGGATTTGAGTATAGGAGCAGGGAGGTCTTACTGCAGTTGTACAGGGCCTTGGTGAGGCCTCACCTGGAATATTGTGTTCAGTTTTGGACTCCTAATCTGAGGAACGACATTCTTGCTATTGAGGGAGTGTAGCGAAGGTTCACCAGACTGATTGCTGGGATGGCAGGACTGACATATGCGGAGAGACTGGATCGACTGGGCCTGTATTCACTGGAGTTTAGAAGAATGAGAAGGGATCTCATAGAAATATATAAAATTCTGACGGGACTGGACAGGTTAGATGCAGGAAGAATGTTCCCGTTGGGGAAGTCCAGAACCAGGGGTCACAGCCTAAGGATAAGGGGTAAGCCATTTAGGACTGAGATGAGGAGAAACTTCTTCACTCAGAGTTGTTAACCTGTGGAATTCTCTACCGCAGAGAGTTGTTGATGCTAGTTCGTTAGATATGGCCCTGACGGCTAAAGGGATCAAGGGTTATGGAGAGAAAGCAGGAAAGGGGTACTGGGGTGAATGATCAGTCATGATCTTATTGAATGGTGGTGCAGGCTCGAAGGGCCGAATGGCCTTCTCCTGCACCTATTTTCTATGTTTCTTTGTTTTTCAGACTGTAAAAGTTGAAATGTAATGGTGAATCCACATAAAACCTTCATAAGACTTCATAAGTTGCTGTACTGTGTGCGGTTTTGTGCCTCAAACTATATGAAAGATGTTCGGGCAATAGAAACGGTACAGTACAAATTCACTAGATATGAGGAAGTGAGACTTAAAACTGGAGCTATTTTGATTGGAACAGAGGAAGTAATGTGTTTTGATAGAGGTGTTAACATTGTGTTGAGATGGGACTGAGTAGATAGAGACAGACTATTTCAAATGATTGAGGTATCTAGCGCTAAGAGATGCAGATATAAAATTAAATGCAAGAGATTTAGAAGAAAAAGCAGGGGAATCTTTTTTCCGCAGAGGGTTGTGAGGCTGTGGAATGCACCACCAACCTAAGTGATTGAAGCAGAGGCCAAGCGAGAATTTAGGAATGGGTTAGATAGGTGGTTGAAGGAATGGGGAGTATGGGTATAGGGTGGGAGCATGTGCTTAGGACCACTGCTTGGGTGGAGAATAACCAACACAGATTGGTTAGGCAGAATGGCCTGTGGCAGAACAGGCTTGAGGGGCTGAATGGCCTGCTTTCTCTGTTGTAATTTTTATGTAAAAGAGGGGGCAATGGACACTGTAGAGAAATTAGATAAGGGATTTAAGCCTAATTAAAAGGTCACTGACCTGAAACGTTAACTTTGTTTCCCTCTCATAGAAACATAGAAACATAGAAAATAGGTGCAGGAGTAGGCCATTCGGCCCTTCTAGCCTGCACCACCATTCAATGAGTTCATGGCTAAACATTCAACTTCAGTACCACATTCCTGCTTTCTCGCCATACCCCTTGATCCCCCTAGTAGTAAGGACCTCATCTAACTCCTTTTTGAATATATTTAGTGAATTGGCCTCAACAACTTTCTGTGGTAGAGAATTCCACAGGTTCACCACTCTCTGGGTGAAGAAGTTCCTCCGCATCTCGGTCCTAAATGGCTTACCCCTTATCCTTAGACTGTGACCTCTGGTTCTGGACTTCCCCAACATTGGGAACATTCTTCCTGCATCTAACCTGTCTAACCCCGTCAGAATTTTAAACGTTTCTATGAGGTCCCCTCTCATTCTTCTGAACTCCAGTGAATACAAGCCCAGTTGATCCAGTCTTTCTTGATAGGTCAGTCCCGCCATCCCGGGAATCAGTCTGGTGAACCTTCGCTGCACTCCCTCAATAGCAAGAATGTCCTTCCTCAGGTTAGGAGACCAAAACTGTACACAATACTCCAGGTGTGGCCTCACCAATGCCCTGTACAACTGTAGCAACACCTCCCTGCCCCTGTACTCAAATCCCCTTGCTATGAAGGCCAACATGCCATTTGCTTTCTTAACCGCCTGCTGCACCTGCATGCCAACCTTCAATGACTGATGTACCATGACACCCAGGTCTCTTTGCACCTCCCCTTTTCCTAATCTGTCACCATTCAGATAATAGTCTGTCTCTCTGTTTTTACCACCAAAGTGGATAACCTCACATTTATCCACATTATACTTCATCTGCCATGCATTTGCCCACTCACCTAACCTATCCAAGTCGCTCTGCAGCCTCACAGCATCCTCCTCGCAGCTCACACTGCCACCCAACTTAGTGTCATCCGCAAATTTGGAGATACTACATTTAATCCCCTCATCTAAATCATTAATGTACAGTGTAAACAGCTGGGGCCCCAGCACAGAACCTTGCGGTACCCCACTAGTCACTGCCTGCCATTCTGAAAAGTACCCATTTACTCCTACTCTTTGCTTCCTGTCTGACAACCAGTTCTCAATCCATGTCAGTACACTACCCCCAATCCCATGTGCTCTAACTTTGCACATCAATCTCTTGTGTGGGACCTTGTCGAACGCCTTCTGAAAGTCCAAATATACCACATCAACTGGTTCTCCCTTATCCACTCTACTGGAAACATCCTCAAAAAATTCCAGAAGATTTGTCAAGCATGATTTCCCTTTCACAAATCCATGCTGACTTGGACCTATCATGTCACCTCTTTCCAAATGCACTGCTATGACATCCTTAATAATTGATTCCATCATTTTACCCACTACCGATGTCAGGCTGACCGGTCTATAATTCCCTGTTTTCTCTCTCCCTCCTTTTTTAAAAAGTGGGGTTACATTGGCTACCCTCCACTCCATAGGAACTGATCCAGAGTCAATGGAATGTTGGAAAATGACTGTCAACGCATCCACTATTTCCAAGGCCACCTCCTTAAGTACTCTGGGATGCAGTCCATCAGGCCCTGGGGATTTATCGGCCTTCAATCCCATCAATTTCCCCAACACAATTTCCCGGCTAATAAGGATTTCCCTCAGTTCCTCCTCCTTACTAGACCCCCCCGACCCCTTTTATAACCGGAAGGTTGTTCGTGTCCTCCTTCGTGAATACCGAACCAAAGTACTTGTTCAATTGGTCCGCCATTTCTTTGTTCCCCGTTATGACTTCCCCTGATTCTGACTGCAGGGGACCTACGTTTGTCTTTACTAACCTTTTTCTCTTTACATATCTATAGAAACTTTTGCAATTCGTCTTAATGTTCCCTGCAAGCTTCTTCTCATACTCCATTTTCCCTGCCCTAATCAAACCCTTTGTCCTCCTCTGCTGAGTTCTAAATTTCTCCCAGTCCCCAGGTTCGCTGCTATTTCTGGCCAATTTGTATGCCACTTCCTTGGCTTTAATACTATCCCTGATTTCCCTTGATAGCCACGGTTGAGCCACCTTCCCTTTTTTATTTTTATGCCAGACAGGAATGTACAATTGTTGTAGTTCATCCATGCGGTCTCTAAATGTCTGCCATTGCCCATCCACAGTCAACCCCTTAAGTATCATTTGCCAATCCATCCCAGCCAATTCACGCCTCATACCTTCAAAGTTAGCCTTCTTTAAGTTCTGGACCATGGTCTCTGAATTAACTGTTTCATTCTCCATCCCAATGCAGAATTCCACCATATTATGGTCACTCTTCCCCAAGGGGCCTCGCACAACGAGATTGTTAATTAATCCTCTCTCATTACATAACACCCAGTCTAAGATGGCCTCCCCCCTAGTTGGTTCCTCGACATATTGGTCTAAAAAACCATCCCTTATGCATTCCAGAAAATCCTCCTCCACCGTATTGCTTCCAGTTTGGTTAGCCCAATCTATGTGCATATTAAAGTCACCCATTATAACTGCTGCACCTCCACAGGTGCAGCCTGACCGGCTGAGTGTTTCCAACATTTTCTGTTTTTTATTTAAGGGAATTAAGCTGTTGTCCTAGAGATGAGCTTTCAAGATGTTTCTGAAGGTGGGGAGAGGTAGCAAGGTGGGAGGGGGTTTGAAACGGAATATGTACATAGAGCTGTAATGGTTGAAGGCTCGGCCACGAACAGTTGGACCAGTGGGTGTGAGTTGGGTTGTAGGGCTGAAGGAGGCCAGAGGTCGGGTTGGATGAGGCCATGGACGGATTTATAAATGAGGTCATGGATTTTAAAATTAATGTAGCGAGGAATAGGGAGGCTGGCAAGGGTAATGCATTGGTGCAGGATGTATTATGGGATAATTAGAGTATTTTAAAAGTTAGGAATGGAAGTTACAAAGGCATCGATTAGAGTTTGTGGTGGTGGAGTAAGGAGTGGGCTATGTTAGAGGTTGAAGTAGGTTGTTTTGCGTTGGATAACTACTTGCAGCCGCTCAATTCTCTCCAGCTACAGCCACATCTTCAATCTTCACTGCTGGCCTCCTCACATTCACCCTACTTATTTCCATCCAACATAAACTACCAGAATCGTGTGGCCCAATCCTCAGCTGCATAAAGGCATGCATTCCCATCGCTCCCATCCATGCCAAGCTCCACTGGCTTCCCATTTGTAAAGTTAATTGATTTAAAGATGTTTTACCTCATCTTCAAATCTCTCCCTCCATCTTCTCTACACTACCTCAGTGATCATCTCCAACGTATGTCTTGGCCACACTCCCTCTGCTCATCCAACACCAGTATACTTCTTTTTCCCACCCCCTGTTTATCAACAGCAGCTACACATTCAGATATGAGACTAGAAGCTGGGGACACTGAGGGAATGCACCATTCAGTTCAGTTTGAGTGAACAGTTGGGAAGAGAATTGCATCGGGGATAGGGTATGAAGTTTCTGGTGGGAACTGAACAGGATGACTTTGGTTTTTCTAATGTTAAATTGCAGGAAGTCTACGATCTAAGGCAAGCAATTCGACGTAACAGTTGTGGAGTTAATGGGTGAGAGGTAAAGTCATCAGCTCTGTATGGAAGCTGACTCAATGCTTGTTGTTAATGTTACTGAGGGGCAGCATGTTGACGAAGAATCGGCGGAAACTGTATTTTGTGCATTATATGTATTGAAGAAGGAATAGAAAAGTTAGAGGTAAAATCTTTCTCAATTGTTCTTGCACACCTCAGACAAATGTAGTGTGAAGGTATAGAGAGTGCGGAATTCCTAAAATGCATTCAAGGTAACTTTTTTAGTCATTATGTAACAAGCCCAACATTGGAGGGGGTGGTTCTGGATTTAGTTTTGAGGAATGAAGCTGGGCAGGTGGAAGGGTTATCAGTGGGAGAGCACTTGGGTGCCAGTGACTATAATTCAATCAGATTCAAGGTAGTTATGGATAAGGAAAAGGATAGATCAGGAATAAAAGTCCCAAATTGGGGAAAGGCTAACTGCTAAGTTGAGAAGTGATTTGGCCAAAGTGGACTGGAAACAGCTACTTGAAGGTAAATCAGTGTCGGAATAGTGGGAGGCATTCAAGGAGGAGATCCGGAGGGCTCGGACCAAACATATGCCCTTAAAGAAAAAGGATGGGAATAACAATTCTAGAGCCCCCTGGATGTCTAGGGACTTAGAGGAGGATAAAGAAATAAAGGGAAGCTTATGTCATATACCAACGGCTAAATACTGTAGAATCTCTGGAGGAATATAGAAAGTTCAGAGGTGAAATTAAAAAGGATATTAGGAATGCTAAGAGAGAGCATGAAAAATTCTTGGTAAATAAAATCAGGGAACTCCCAAAGATGTTCTATAAATATATTAAGAGCAAGAGGATAACTAAAGAAAGGGTAGGGCCTATTGGAGACCATGAGGGTAATCTGTGTGTGGAGGCGGAAGATGTGGGTATGGTTCTTAATGAATATTTTGCGTCTGTTTTCACAAAGGAAAGGGGCAATGCAGATACTGCTATCGAGGAGGAGTGTGAAATTCTGGATGAAATAAACATAGTGAGAGAGAGGAGGGAGGTATTAAGGGGTTTAGCAGCTTTGACAATGGATAAGTCCCGGATGAAATGCATCCCACGCTGTTGAGCGAAGCAAACGAGGAAATAGCAGAGGCCTTGACCATTATTTTCGACTTCTTTGGATTCAGGCAGGGTGCCAGAGAACTAGAGGACTGCTAATGTGGGTACCCTTATTTAAGAAGGAAGAAAGGGATAGGCCGAGTAATTACAGACCTGTCAGCCTAACCTCAGTGGTGGGATAATTATTGGAAAACATCCTGAAGGACAGGATAAATCTAATTCTTGCCTTTCTAAATTTAATCAGGGGGCAGTCAGCATTGATGGGTACTTTTCAGAATGGCAGGCAGTGACTAGTGGGGTACCGCAAGGTTCTGTGCTGGGGCCCCAGCTGTTTACATTGTACATTAATGATTTAGACGAGGGGATTAAATGTAGTATCTCCAAATTTGCGGATGACACTAAGTTGGGTGGCAGTGTGAGCTGCGAGGAGGATGCTATGAGGCTGCAGAGTGACTTGGATAAGTTAGGTGAGTGGGCAAATGCATGGCAGATGAAGTATAATGTGGATAAATGTGAGGTTATCCACTTTGGTGGTAAAAACAGAGAGACCGACTATTATCTGAATGGTGACAGATTAGGAAAAGGGAAGGTGCAACGAGACCTGGGTGTCATGGTACATCAGTCATTGAAGGTTGGCATGCAGGTACAGCAGGCGGTTAAGAAAGCAAATGGCATGTTGGCCTTCATAGCGAGGGGATTTGAGTACAGAGGCAGGGAGGTGTTGCTACAGTTGTACAGGGCCTTGGTGAGGCCACACCTGGAGTATTGTGTACAGTTTTGGTCTCCTAACTTGAGGAAGGACATTCTTGCTATTGAGGGAGTGCAACGAAGATTCACCAGACTGATTTCCGGGATGGTGGGACTGACCTATCAAGAAAGACTGGATCAACTGGGCTTGTATTCACTGGAGTTCAGAAGAATGAGAGGGGACCTCATAGAAACGTTTAAAATCCTGACGGGTTTAGACAGGTTAGATGCAGGAAGAATGTTCCCAATGTTGGGGAAGTCCAGAACCAGGGGTCACAGTCTAAGGATAAGGGGTAAGCCATTTAGAACCGAGATGAGGAGAGACTTCTTCACCCAGAGAGTGGTGAACCTGTGGAATTCTCTGCCACAGAAAGTGGTTGGGGCCAATTCACTAAATATATTCAAAAGGGAGTTAGATGAAGTCCTTACTACTCGGGGGATCAAGGGGTATGGCGAGAAAGCAGGAAGGGGGTACTGAAGTTTCATGTTCAGCCATGAACTAATTGAATGGCGGTGCAGGCTAGAAGGGCTGAATGGCCTGCTCCTGCACCTATTTTCTATGTTAAGGAAAGATTGTGTTTGACCAACCTGATTGACCCTCCTGGTTACCTCAAAAAATTCAATGAGAGTAGTGCATACGATGTAGTGTATATGGACTTTAGCAAAGCTTTTGATAAGGTCCCACATGGCAGACTGGTCACAAAGGTAAAAGCCCATGGGATCCAGGGCAAAGTGGCAAGTTGGCTCCAAAATTGGCTTCGAGGTAGGAAGCAAAGAGTAATGGTTGATGGATGTTTTTGTGACTGGAAGGATGTCTCCGGTGGGGTTCTGCAGGGCTCAGTATTGGATCCCTTGCTTTTTGTGGTTTACATCAGTGATCTAGATTTGAATATGGGGGTATGATTAAGAAGTTTGCAGATGACACTAAAATTGGCTGTGTGGTTGATAATGAAGAGGAATGTCATGCACTGCAGGAGGATATCAATCAACTGGTCAGGTGGGCAGAACAGTGGCAAATGGAATTTAATTTAGAGAAGTGTGAGGTAATGCACTTGGGGAAGGCGAATAAGGAAAGGGTATGCACATTAAACGGTACGCCACTTAGAAGTGTAGATGAACAAAGGGACCTTGGAGTGCTTGTCCACAGATCCCTGAAAGTAGCAGGCCAGGTGGATAAGGTAGTTAAGAAGGCATATGGATTGCTTGCCTTTATTGGCTGAGGCATAGAATACAAGAGCATGGAGGTTATGCTTAAATTGTATAATACACTGGTTAGGCCACGTTTGGAATACTGCGTGCAGATCTGGTCACCGTATTATAGGAAGGACATGATTGCACTGGAGAGGGTGCAAAGAAGATTTATGAGGATGCTGCCTGGAATGGAGAATCTTAGCTATGAGGACAGATTGGCTAAGCTTGGTTTGTTCTCCTTGGAACAGAGGAGGCTGAGGGGAGACCTCATTGAGGTGTATAAAATTTTGAGGGGCCTGGATATAGTGGATAGCAAGGGCCTATTTCCCTTGGAGGGGTCAATTATGAGGGGGCATTGGTTTTAAGATGGTTGGTGGAAGGTTTAGAGGGGATTTGAGGGGAAACTTCTTATCGCAAGAGGGTTCTGGGGGTCTGGAACTCACTGCCTGGAAAGGTGGTAGAGCCAGAAACCCTCACCACATTTAAAAGGTGCTTGTATGGGCACTTGAAGTGCCGTAACCTGCAGAGTTACAGACCTAGAGCTAGTAAGTGAGATTAGACTGGTTAACCTCTTGCTGGCTGGCGCAGATACAATGGTAAGTGCTTCAGGGAACCTAATACAGCCAGGGTGATCTCCTGGAGTAGTTTTGATCACCTAGATGGGTCAGAGAGGAATTTTCCCAGATTTTTTTCCCCAATTGGCCTGGGTTTTTACCTTTTTTTTTTGCCTCTCCAGGAGATCGCATGGCTACGTGGGCTGGAGTGTAAAATGTTGCGATGCATGGGATGTTGCGGTTGTGTGGGGTTGGGCTAGGTGCTCTTTATCTGTCCGCCATTGCTCATTGTTCATAGGTTTATATGTAACCTTCAGGACTGCTGACCGAGGGCTGTGTTCTCTTTGTCGGCCGGCGCGAACACAATGGGCTGAAATGACGACCTCCTGCGCTGTAAATTTCTATGTTTCTACCTCATAATGACGTGACATTGGGAGAGTTGTGGGAATGGGTTGCAGCTCCTCGTCGGGAACAGTGCAGGGCACAGTGGGACCAACAGAAAGAGTTTCCCCTATGAAGAAATTTATAATAGTAGAAACTGCAAAGGGTTCAAAAATGTCCAACACAAAATTTAAAGCGCAATGTTTATGAAAATTGACCTTTGTGGATAACATGATATCTGCGCATGTTTGTATTCATTACATTTTGGCTGCTTTTTTAAAAGTTTCTACGAGCACCATTGTCAAGAATTTTCATGCAGGATCTTTCTCGCATTTTAGTTTGTGACTTTTGTACATTATGCAATATGTAGGAAAAAAAATAGTCAATTGGTTAATACTTTTCTAGATTTGAAGCAAATAGTTTCATGGTACATTAAGTATGGTAACTATGTAGAGCTGCTTACAAACAAATCTTGTACATTTGGATGTTACAATAGTCCATTCAGATTCTTGCAAAATACGAACTACAAATTGAAGTCCTTTGACTAGTTCGAATAACTCTAATTATCCTTCAACATTAATTCCTTCAGTGCTTTAGTCTGTGTCTAAAGTGATTGCACAGTACTGGGTAACTGGTTGGCATTTTCCCAAATTCTGATGTTCAGTTTGAGGCCGTGCAGGGGTAATGTAGGAGGGTCAGGAAAGACGGAAGATTAAATCATGGCCTAAAATGCTACAGTTGCAAATTTTGCTAACAATCTGACGTCTTGTTTTAATTTTGGGCTTTTGAAGGTTTCTTGGCTAACGATTCTGTAAGTTCCTTTGTGTCAGAAGTTTTAATATTAAAAGAAAACACCATTGTTAAAATGTGTTCTGTGCATTTACACTTTTTTAGGGTTTCCATATCAATAATTCTCCATGATTATTGCAAGAGATCCCGAATATTTATAACTTTATAAACTTGACAGTTAACCCCATATACAATCTTTCATTTTTTAATGAGGGAAGATATTTCTGCTGTTGCTATTTATAGTGAAATTATGAATGTGTGCATCAACAACAACTTGCGTTTATATAGTGCCTTTAACGTAGTAAAACGTTCCAAGGCACTTCACAGGAATGTTGCCAACCAAAATTTGACGCATTTGAAGTATTAGGACAGGTGACCAAAAGGTTGGTCTAAGAGGAAGGTTTTAAGGAGCGTCTTAAAGGAGGAGACAAAGGTAGAAAGGAGAATGCATTTATGATTTTGTTATGAATAGTGACCCTGGAAATCACCCCTCTTATTCTTTCAGTCAGACAGCATTGCTTTGTCTAGCTGCAAGATTTATTCATCAGTAGCCTGATCCTGTGGTGTCCTTGTATTCTTATTCTTCAGACTCATTTTATAAATAGACTATAATATTAATTGTCAATCACGGTTTTGTGTTTTATTCCATGAAGACGGTATCTGATTGCTTAGACTCATTATTGCATGCTTGCACATATGGTTTCAATCGTTACCACGTTCACACAACTTTGTGTGAACTAAAGACTAGTCTTCTGTAAAAAGTACAATTTGTAGTCCTACTCTACCTAAACGATCATTCTTGATATTGTCTCTTCCAACTTTTAGTGCACGCTTTGCAGTAGTTATTGTGAGTTTTCAGTGTGTGTAATTTATATTAAAGGGAAACAGATAATACGTTGTTCCTTTTGTTGAGTCTAAATGCAATTGACTTGGTATCTGAACTAAACGTTCTATTTTGATTCCAGCCTGTTGTGGCCACCAATATATTTGTTTCAATTGCACCCCATGGAATATAGTAGGAAACTGCACAACAACATTTGACCCTCAGCAGGTTGTTTCACACTTTTCCAAACGTTAAAACTTACACCTCTCTTCTTTTGTTGTGTCATGGGCAACCCAACCAGGAAATTACTGTTATATGCCTGTCGCTCTTAATAGATTCAGGAAGGAACCATGTGAATTTCCCTCCTGTGCCACATGTTAAAGCACTCCCAGTCAATCAGTCTCCACTTATTTTTTACCCTGGGTCACATTGTCTGAGGTGTCATGTGACAACTGTTTTTTATTCTATACAAGAATCTAGTTTTCGTGGGCTTTCAGGAATTAGGGCCACACTTTATCAGATCGTTTTTATGTTTAGCGAGAATAATTACCTGTTGTGTTTTGCTTTGGGTGATTATTTCCTTCTCTTGCAGGAGTACTGTGCACAGTTCTGGTTTCCATTTTATAAGAAGGATACAGAGGCACTGGGGAAGGCGCAAAAAAGACTTACAAGGATGATACCAGAATTGAGAGTTTATGCTGATCAGGAAAGATTATACTGACCAGGACTCCTTTCTCTAGAAAAGTGAAAGCTGAGGGGTGAGCTAATAGAGTCTTTAAGAGAATGAAAGTTCGATGGGGTTAGATGTAGAGAAGTTGTTTCCATTTGTGGAGGAGACCAAAATTAGGGGCCATAATTATAAGACCGTCACTAATAAATCCAATAGGGAATTCAGGAGAAACTTCTTTACCCAGAGCGTGGTGAGAATGCAGAACTCGCTACCACAGGGAGTAGTTGAGGCGAATAGCGTAGAAGCTTGATAAGTACATGAGGGAGAAAGGAATAAAGGTTAAGCCGATAGGGTTAGATGAAAAACGGTTGGAGGAGGTTTGTCTGGGATAAACCAGCATGAACCAGTTGTGCCAAATAGCTTGTTTCTGTGCTGTACACTCTATGTAGTACTTTGATGCTTTACGGTTAGTAATTAAATCGGTTTACATATTAGTTCTGGAATGGTAGCCTCGTGATGTAGACTAACTGTAGTCCTCTACTAATTGCAAGACTGGATGGATGAAAGCCTTTGAAATTGTTTGAGAGAATTTGGTGAGGTTATATGCCTTAATGTAATGGTTGACACATCAGGTCTCCAAAAACCTTCATTCAGGCATGGAATTTGAACCCAGATTTTCTAGAATATATCATGTTTTTCAACCCCCCCACTCGGAACTTGGGCTTGGATTCATTCGGGTGGTCATTATGGTCTGTTTTGTTCATAAATCTAGTTCACGAAACAATAATTTTTAAAAAACCATTGTGTGTATATTTCTAGCTTATTCCTCTCTCTACTTTTGCTTTCCCTAACCTTAGGTATTTCACTTCCACTCCTAAAGGCGATTACTTGAGGGCTACCATGGGTCCTTGCTGTCTTTTGTACTTCACCCAAGTGGTTGTTGTTGGGAGAGCCTGAGTTGCTGTTTGACCGTGTGAAGCTTTACAGCAAATCCAGTCATATCCTCGTCTGATAGTCAGTGACCCATACTAGAGTCTTGTGTCGATGTTGATCAGGTGCAGAAATCTTCCCCGAGCCTGGGGATACCAAGGTCAATTGTAGCATTCTTACTGCAATCCCAACTGAAATAAGTTAACTTGCTGCAGACTAAAGATCAATCCTGGGGTTGTCTTGGTCTGTCTGGCTTAATATATCAGCCGATCATGACCTTTACACCTAAGGTTTGTGCTCATGTAATGTAGCAAAGCAAGAAACACCAGCATAAATAATACATTACTTAACCACACTTTTTTTTTGGTGAAGCATGTGCAACATTCTGATAAAATAAAATAATTAGTGTTCAATTATTTTTTTTAAATGCAAACCGTTCTCTGAATGGCTGAGTTTATTCAGTGAACAGCTGGTTCTAGGATTGATCCAGACCTGGTCGGGTTGAATTAACAGATTTCAACGGAGGCATCAGTAGGTGCCCTACAGTTACCCTCAGTGCCCTGGGCTAGGGAGGGGAAAATTCCTTCTCCTGATTGCAATCTCGAAATCTCTGCAGAAAGTGTGTGCATGAGTACGTGTATTGAAATGGATGGTGGGTGAGAACAGAATCCATTGCAACGTTGATGCCCTCCACAGTTGAATATCTTTGTTACAATACTGACATGGCTCGCAGTTGAACGATGGCTATTGGGTGGGATATTGAAGGGTGACTGGCAACAATGCTACCATACCCCAGCAAGGAGTCAATGTTGGAGGGTGGGGGGAGGGAAGAGCTGAAAATTAGTAAGGGGGCAAAACAACTTGTTTCACATTATCTATTCAGCAGTAAATTATTAAAGCTATGCCAAAATTGTTTGACTGCTTTGATTACTTTTTGGGTGTGGAAAATTTGATATAATGATGGGAGGTGTTTGTAAAAAAAAATAGTTGAAACTAAACTTCTGTAGCGTTTAGCTTGCATGGCACACATTGTTCTTTTTGGAATTCTTTCCCATATATCTGTTTATAACTTATGTGAATATGCATTACGATATCTTTCTAAACAACTTCATTTAGAAACCACTTGGCTGAGCTGGTGAAACAATACATGATGTTTGAATGCTGATCAAAAACATCAATTAGTGAAAATGAATTTGTAAATTGTTTTTCAGAGGAACATATGCCTATGAGTCATGTGAAAAGTGGAACATTTAATTTTTATGCCAAGTTCTAAATTTGTAAGTTGCATTTTCCAGAATGGAATCTAAGTGACTTTTCATTACAGAAGAGAGGTATCCGTGCCATAAGCTAGAAACAGAAGAATTCTTTGTAACTGCATCAGCGCTGCTTGCAGGTGTTCCATCAATGCTGCCTTTTGTTTGTGCTTTTCTGCAGTGCTACTAATTTCAGAATGACAAGACCAGCAGAGTATTTAAAATGTGGTTCAAATTTACACATTGTTAGATAGTTTGACATGTGTTCTGAGGCACTTTGTCACTTGTCTCAGATGTTTGTGCGTGTAAGCCATAGTGGCAGTGATGATTGTTTTAGTCCAACACATTCACTTTCTTATGTTGCCCAAAATAAACATAATAGTGAGCTCAAAGAACTGACGGCAAACCCTGCAAACTTGTTCAGGAACAATTCAAACTGGTTTTATGACCCAATAACATTTAATAAGAAAAATTAATTAGAGTTATAAAAAAAGCTGTGGCATATTACTACAGTGTAAAAGCCTTTGTAATCTGCTTGGGGAGTGGCACAAGATTATTTTAGGTTCCACACATTTTTCTAGTAGTAGTAGTATTAGTAATGGTATTGGGCAGTCCTTGATGTCTAAGATGCCCCGCTTCCACACCAAAAAGGGATGAGTTCACAGGTGTATCAATGAGAGACCCAACATTCCAGGTCCTGAACTACATTTTGAAGGGTGGAAGATGCCTGTGCGTAGATTCTTTTAACGTGGGGTGGCCGTTGCACACCAGTCACCACACGGGCTTGACAGAGCAAGGTCTTGGTCCAGTGGCAAGGGTTGACCAAGGCAACTGGAGACCAAGCTCTGCTGCACGGGCCTAGTTCACACACATACTCCTACTGTCCATAGATCGCAGTGTCGGCTGCCCCGTGCTGCCCCTGAGTCTTCGCATCTCCTGGGCCCCGAGCATTGTGCTCCTGGGCCCCGATCTCTCACCGCTCCTCTGCCACGATCTCTCGCCGCTCCTCCTCCCTGACCCTCTGCTGTACCTTGGCCTTGCCGGTGGTCCTGCCCACGCTGTAATCAGCAACCTGGATTTTGATTATGCCAATCCAGTCGCCCACCTCAGATCCGTCACCCTCCTGGGACAGCTCGCGCTGCACCCTGCAAAGGCTAGCTCCTCTTATCACCGACCTGTGGCGATGGAGTCCCCTCGCAGGTCGGGGGGCCATGCTGTCAAGGGCCGTTCCGCTCCTCATCCCTGACCTCCGGCCATGGTGTCCCCTCGCAGGTCATGAGGTGTTTGACTACAGACGTGCCTCCTTGTGTAAGGATGAACAGATTATATTTACAGTGCAGCACTATTATAGAACAATAACACATTTACTTTCATATCAATATCCTCCTAATTGCCATTTAAAACAAAATAGAAACTTAATGATGACCGAGCATGTATCAATGCTGACTACTAAGAATTGCTTCCATACTGCAAGAATTCTTCTCTATTTTGAAGATGGGATTCATTATCGATTGTAGTAAGGAACTATCACGGTTTTGCTGCATTCTCAGTTGTGCATGTTTACGGGTAAAATATTGGCTCATCAGGAAGAAAATTTGGATAAATGGATAATCTGCTATAGCACGTACCACAAATTGCCTAGCAGGTAAAGACATGGCCCAGTATAACACTACTTCATCAGAGGGTCCCAGGTTTGTTTCCTGATTTGTGCTGAGTTATGTGATCTGGTTGTATTTGGAACACTGCAGATAGCCTCGGCATCCCCGGGCTAAGAGGTGGAAAGATCAATCAAGACTCCCGTTCTGGATTGCTGTCCAGTGACCCCTGCTGGACAGTGCATGTATGTCAATGTTGGGTGACAATTTGATTGGGTTTACAATGCTTTACTGCAGCATTTTAGCAGCGATACTGGCCCTGAAATTCCGTTCGAGCTCTTCCCGCGGGCAAACGACAGAAAAAGAGAGAAAAAATGCACACTTACCACCTGTTGCTGCTGCACCCGTTGGAATTTCCGAGCCTGAGGCAACTGATGACTGTGTGTCACAGCACGTGCACGTGGGGACGTGTGCAGGCTGGGAGCTGGAGAGAGCAGCCAATCAGGTGTAGTATAGATTCTCATTCATAGTAATAGGAGTTCCGTAAGTCCGGAACTCCTATTACTATGAATGAGAAACCCCACCCCCCAAACACCCAAAACACAATAAAAAATAGAAAATAAACTACGTATTTAACATTCAGTTAAATTAAAGTTCTTATTAAAAAAATATATATTTTCCCGACTTTTTAAAAAGTTTTTTAAATTAATCCTTAAAATAAAGTTACCATAGTGGGGAGGGTTTTTAAAAATAAAATGTGTTTTTATAACTTTATTTTTAAATGTTTGTGTATTTTTAAACACTTGCGCCTGTAAAGGTAGGCTATATGTCTGCTTTTTTAGGCGCAAGATTTTAAAGGACATTTGCAGGGCAAGGTATTCGTAAATATTGGAAATCTTGCACTGTAAGTGTCCTCGCTCCCGTTATGCGCGAGATCTGTCAGGCCAGAAACGTGACAGATCGGAAAAGCCGGTTTTCAGCGCATTCGCTTTGCACGCTGAAACCCGGCTTTTCTGATGCCTTTCCGGGTCCGTAGGAACTTCATACGAACCCGGAACATTGGAATTTCAGGGCCAATATCCCACTTATTTTGAATAGATTAATGCCCCTCTTAAAACAGCAAAGAGGAATTTTAGATGAACACTAAGTGTTTGTACACTAGGATCCCATGACGCAACTTCAAGACCCATAAATCAATTTAATTGCTATGTTTACATCATGGTTTGAAAGACCAGTTTTTTTTTCCTGGAAAATTAAAGCAGAAGTGTGTTTGTATTTTGGAATCAGAAGAAAAAGTGCAGATAAGAAGTCACACTCATCTAGCTCATTGGAGCTTACAGTTATGAGAAGAGACTAAAGAAGCTGGGGCCGTTGTCCTTAGAGCAGAGAAAGTTAACGGCAGATTTAATAGAAGTGTTCAAAATCATGAAGAATTTTGATAGGATAAATCAGGAGAAACTGTTTCCAATGGCAGAAGGGTCGGTAACCAGAGGGCACAGAGTTAAGGTAAATATTTGAAGCCGAAATATTTGCAGGGCTAATGGAGGAAAGATCAGGGGAGTGGGACTAATTTGATAGCTCTTTCAAAGAGCTGGCACAGGCACGATGGGCTGAATGGCTTCCTGTGTTGTATCATTTTATGTTCTGTTTCTCCACCCCCATCTCCCAATTACACCATTTGAAATACGTCGTGGAGGATTACAGTCTTTGCATCCATTACCCTACATGGGAATCCATTCCAGGTAATAATCACTTTCTGTGTGGTCAAAAAGTGCTTCTGGTGGCTAGTTTGTACCTATAGCTCATCCAACAGTATATGTGATGGAGATGCTGGAACTTTCATAATCACCATCCACACATAGGTAAAATTGGACACGCCTTTCTGCATGTTCATATGTAGTGCTGTGAAAATGTGGGTGTACTATATTGTAAAATGTTCACCACTTGAAAGATGATTATCAAAGACATCAGTGTTCTAAAGTTCACATTTTAATTGCAAAATTGAGATTCTTAAAAGCTATCCACAAATGCCACTGGGACACGGCACTATTATTTCACACAACATTATCTTATGCTCGCTGCCACTTACATTTCCCCAGATTCTAGTATGCAAATAGTTTCTGTCCCTAAGTGCTGTCCACCATCGGTCATCATCCTGACCTTGACACTTCGAGTAGATGTACACCATATTTTTTTAAACTGAAGGTGCACTCAGTTTCTGACACTGGGTACTATTTCCTTGTAGAAATTTACAGCAGTGAGAAGAACAATTAATCAAAAGCATCCAACTGCATCACAGCTCAGAAAAAAAATAAGAACAGACAATACTGGGAACAAAGAACTATAGCAGACTACTCAGTATTCAGTTGCTGCGCCATCTCAAATCATGCAAATGATAAATTTATTTTGTATTCTAGCTAAGAAAGTATGCGCCAGGAGTTGCATGAAGGGTTTTACTTCATAATTGAATATTGCTAATTCCACATGAAGTTGCACTTGGAAGAAAGTACTTTACAAACACTTGCGATGCTTGGAGATTCACATTTGGGGAAACAAACAACTTGCGTTTATTTAGAGCTATAGGGCTCAATTTTCCTCAAAGCTCTTTTTTTTGGCGTACACCTGTTTTTTTTGGGGGGGGGCCCCCCCCAAGTACGACAAAAAAAACTTCCAAGTTTCCCCATTTGAATTCTTCATTTTGGCGCCGCCTAGCCTGTCCTTTAGTTTGGGGGTGGAGCCTTGATCGGCACCAAAAAGATTGGGTTGCCACAGTAGCCAGGGACACACTGCCGGCTGAAGCTGGAAAGTGAAACATACAGCCAGCTCACAGCAACCAAGCCCAAGCACATTACAGCAACTTACCTCCATTAAATTATTAAAGTGCACCCCCCCCCCCCCCCCAAATGCCATTGCCGGTCCCCACTCCTATCCCAGGCCAAAGGGCCTCCCGGTCTCCACACCTATCCCAGGCCGAATGACGACCTCCCTCCTGGTCCCTGCTCCTAACTATGACCGAAAGGCTTCCCCCCCCTGCCCGCCTACCCCCCCCCCCCGCCCCCCCCACTCTCTCTCCCACTCTCTCTTAATCTCTCCTGCTGTCTGGGCATCTGCTGTGCTGATCTACTTACCTGTGCCGATTTTCTTAACTCACCAGAAGGTTTTTGCACAGGGGCCACATACGCCGGTTTAAGAAGAACTGGAGTAACCTGGAGCTGGCCAAACTTACCTAACTGGCCAGAATTGGTGCAGGTGGCAGGTTATGCCCTATGACTCAAAACAAAACCGAACCTAAAAAAAAGTAACTAACTGAGTTGCACTCGCGCACATTGATTGGGGAAACTTGTATTTTAGGAGCTAATGCTTGACACAAACATCTCTCTTGAATATAATCTACATTGAACTCAGCAATGACAGTAGCTAATGTCCCAAATTGTCTCAGGCCAGACAGTGAGTAAAAGCAGCTCTCCCCCAGTCCATGCTGTGTAAGTGACAGCATCCAGAGAGACTTCAAAAGGGCACAGGTTCATAGCCATGTCCAGTTCTTAGCAGGGATGAAATATCTTATATATGTTAGAATAACAAGCTTACATTCAATCCAGGATATTGACTATTATAATTAAAATTAAAATTATACTTAGAATTTGCATCATTACAGTATAAAATCGTACTTACTCTGACCCCGCGATCCACCGACCCCCCCCACCCACTCCATGATCTCTCGGCCGCACTCCCAGACCCCATCCCCAAGCCAGCCAGCCCCAATATCCCCTTGCTCAGTATTTGTACCATCCAATCTGACCACCCCTCCGGAAAAATCCCTTATCCAGAACAAGCTAGGTCCCGAGGGTTCCGGATAAGGGAGGTTCAAGCTGTACCTCTGACAGTACAGTATTTCCTCAGTGCTCAAATCTTTGGAGTGGGGCTTGAACCCACTGCCTTCAAGAGTGTTATCACTGAGCTGATATTAGGAATTAAATTTATGCAACTCCACTATTATCTCAGCCCTAGTACTTGATTGCAACATTGACAATGGGCCGAATATTCCAACCTTGCTAGGTCCGTATGAAGTGCGCACGGACAATGCGCCGAAAACAGGCTTTTCCGATCTGTCACGATTTCTCTCGACAGATCCTCCGCATCCCCCGGAGAAGGAACTTTGTGCGGGAGAGATTGGGCTATTTGCCCAACTCATGCCCAGCGCATGTCCTTCAAACGTTTACACCTGGTAAAAGCAGGCATAACTTACTTTTACCAGTGTAACACTTTTAAAACATATGAAAATTACTTTTAAACACTCATTTTTATATTAACCCTGTCCATTAAGGTAAGTTTATTTTTAACCTTATTAAAACACGTTAAAAAAAAAAAATTCCCCCAAATATATTTTTTTCCTAAAACATTTAATTACATTTAATTTCAATTAACTTTAAATATGTGAGGTGTTTTATTTATTTATGTATTTATTTATTTTTTGATGTTTTAGGGGGTTATATTCATTGATAGTGATGGGAACTCGTACAAACGGAGTTCCCATTTTTATCAGTGAAAATACTACATAGTGATTGGTGGTCCAGGCCCACGTGACTCCAGCATGTACGTACGTATCTAAATGACATCTTCCCATGTGCTGCGCAGCGAATCTAGGCCTCCGACCGGAATCCTACATTCCTCTGGGACCACCAGGTACTTTCGTAGATTTTTTTCGGGTTGGAGGCATTTGTACAAAGGAAGCCACCCACTGCAATTTTATCTCATTATTTCCTTGTATCTAAACATCATTATTTTATTTGTTTTTGTGAAATGTTTGAGGAATTATATTTACACTTCATAGTTAATAATTTTGATTTTTTTTTAATGAATTCTTCCTCCATTTTGTCTTCAATGTTGGATGTTAACACTGGGATATAGCAGCGTTTCTATTTTGTTTGTCAATTGTTAGCCTTTCTGTTAGTTAAAGAGTAAAGTTCTTCTACACTGCTCCAACATGCTTTAGTCCAAACTTCAGATGGCTTTCTGCAACAGTATGATATTTTTCCATTTCCGATGCTTGCCTTCCTGTAGGCCCCTCTGAGTTAAATTGCTAATCAGTGCTAAATTAGAGAGTTTGTGCTGTGGGCCACTGCAAATGTATTGAGAAATGATTTGCATTTGATTGCTGGAACGCTTACGGCTCATCTAGTTTTACTGCAGGGCCAGCTCTGTGATTTGACACTAGGGTGGAATTTCCTGCCCCTGTCCTCGTGCTAGAAAGTGCGCTGCTCCTGTCCAGCCTCCGGATTGAAGGGATGTACATGCCCCAGAGGTACCCAAACACAGGCCAGCCTTTGCCAGAAGCGCAAATCAGTGGAAGGGGCAGGAAATGAGGTGCTGCTGCAGGCCTAGCATTGTGCCTCGAGACTCAGAGATCAGGACTTTCTGATTGCTGATGAAGATCCTTATTTGTGCATAAAAATTATGCACGGGGGGCGGTGGGGAAGCGATGCTTAAACAAAAATGAACACAGTCGTTGCCTGCTGTTATTTGGCCTGCCCCCCCGCAAATCCGGGTCTCTGCCTGACTTTTTCACCTGGGAAAGTGAACGTTCTCGGAGCGGTAGGGCCAGGAAAACGTTACAAGAACAGATTTTATTTTTGCCAGTGCATGAATTATTTCTTTCTGGACCACAGATAGTCAATGGCTAAAACCTTGGGTGACCTATTCTCAGACTACTGTTTATTAAAGAAAGAAAGACTTGCATTTATATAGTGCCTTTTATGTCTTCAGGACGTCCCAAAGCGCTTTACAGCCAATGAAGTACTTTTTGACGTGCGGTCACTGTTGTAATGCAAGAAATACAACGGCCAATTTCCACACAGCAAGATCCCACAAACAGTAACGACCAGATGATCTGTTTTAGTGATAGTCAAGGGATAAATAGGGCCATGACACTGCTGAGAACTCCCCATCTCCTCTTCGAATAGCGCCATGGGATCATTTACGTTCACCAGAGAGGGCAGACTGGGCTTCAGTTTAATGTCTCATCCGGGAGATGGCACCTCAGATGCTGCAGCACTCCCTCAGCACTGCACTGGAGTGTCAGCCTAGATTATCCACTCGTCTCTAGAGTGGGACTTGAACCCATGACCTTAAAACTCAGAGGCAAGAATGCTACCCACTGAACCACGGCTGACATCTGTATTTTAATCTATGATCTGGGCACTAGAGGTGCGTGATGGCAGCCAGGAGCAAGACGCATCCTACCATGGGAAAGAACCAGACTCTGGTGCATGGCTATTGACAGCAGCTTGGCTGAGATCAGCAATTTTGTGTTTGAGAAAAAACAAACATGTTCCCATATTACTTTCTAAAATCAGTAGTTGGGAAAGGAACCAAAGTGGGGAGTACATTTTTGTCACTAGTAAGGCTGTATACGGCATTGTTAAAATCGTGGACTGACTGTTAAAAATTCTAACCTTTGAATTATTATCTATGTTCTAACTTAGCTCTGTAATAATAAAAGAGACAATCGTTGCTGTAAAGCTGCCATAATAATTTCTATAAAATCCATTTCACAAAGGTAGGGGTGTTCTTTAATATCTCCCACAACAATACTCCTGACTAAAATCAAATTGAAGTGATGAACATCAAAACATTTTATTGTAATATTTTTGTAAACCACCCTTGTGGTACATTGCAACAACAACTTGCATTTATCTATGCCTATAGCGTGGAAAAAAAGTCTTGAGGCTCCTCACCGAGATGTAGTCAGACAATAAAGATCCAAAGAAGGAATATTAGGAGGGATAAGCAAAATCCTTGGATTTTAAGGAAGATCTTGAAGGAGGGGAGAGAGGTAGAGACTCGGGCAGGTTTAAAGAGGGAATTCCAGAGTGGGAAGCTTATACAGCTTAAGGCACAGCACTCAATGTTGGGGTGAAGAGGGGGATGCACAAGAGGCCAGAGGATTAAGATTTTTGCGTTTGGGAAGGCAGGGAATTGTATGGCTGGATGAGGTTACAAAGATGGGGAGGGCTGAGACCACAAAAGGGTATAAGCAAAGAAGAACATTTTAAATTGGAGGACGGGAGCCAATGTAAAAAGTGAGGACTGGGATGACTGATGAGCAGCAGTGTTTTGAATGAGATATAGTTCACGGTGGATGGGAGATGGGAGACCTGTGAGGAGAACATTGGAATAGTTGGGTCTGGAGGCGACAGTAGCAAATTGCAATGTTTTTGACCAGTAAGGAGCGGCTTTCCATTATTGGACGGTACATTCAGTCAGTGGAGAGATGGCTGGACGTGAAACATTCAACTGGAAATCTCTCCTTCCAGAGCTTTGTTAGAATACAATGCATTAATCTTTAGCTTCCAGAGATTAATATTTTGAGGCTATTCAGAAAATATGACTGTGTACATTTCAAGAAAGTTTAATGGAAATAAGGAACATAAGAACATAAGAATTAGGAACAGGAGTAGGCCATCTAGCCCCTCGAGCCTGCTCCGCCATTCAATAAGATCATGGCTGATCTGGTCGTGGACTCAGCTCCACTTACCCGCCCTCTCACCGTAACCCTTAATTCCCTTATTGGTTAAAAATCTATCTATCTTTGACTTGAAAACATTCAATGAGCTAGCCTCAACAGCTTCCTTGGGCAGAGAATTCCACAGATTCACAACCCTCTGGGAGAAGAAATTCTTTCTCAACTCGGTTTTAAATTGGCTCTCCGTATTTTGAGGCTGTGCCCCCTAGTTCTAGTCTCCCCTACCAATGGAAACAACCTCTCTGCCTCTATCTTGTCTATCCCTTTCATGATTTTAAATATTTCTATAAGATCACCCCTCATCCTTCTGAACTCCAACGAGTAAAGACCCAGTCTACTCAATCTATCATCATAAGGTAACCCCCTCATTTCTGGAATCAGCCTAGTGAATCGTCTCTGTACCCTTCCAAGGCTAGTATATCCTTCCTTAAGTAAGGTGACCAAAACTGCACGCAGTACTCCAGGTGCGGTCTTACCAATACCTTATACAGTTGTAGCAAGACCTCCCTGCTTTTGTACTCCATCCCTCTCGCAATGAAGGCCAACATTCCATTCGCCTTCCTGATTACCTGCTGCACCTGCAAACTAACCTTTTGTGATTCATGCACAAGGACCCCCAGGTCCCTCTGCACCAGGTGCATGTTGTAATTTCTCCCCATTCAAATAATATTCCCTTTTACTGTTTTTTTTTTTTTTCCCCAAGGTGGATGACCTCACACTTTCCGACATTGTATTCCATCTGCCAAACCTTAGCCCATTCGCTTAACCTATCCAAATCTCCTTGCAGTCTCTCTGAGTCCTCTACACAACCCGCTTTCCCACTAATCTTAGTGTCATCTGCAAATTTTGTTGCACTACACTCTGTCCCCTCTTCTAGGTCATCTATGTATATTGTAAACAGTTGTGGTCCCAGCACTGATCCCTGTGGCACACCACTAACCACTGATTTCCAACCGGAAAAGGACCCATTTATCCCGACTCTCTGCTTTCTGTTCGCCAGCCAATTCTCTATCCATGCTAATACATTTCCTCTGACTCCGCGTACCTTTATCTTCTGCAGTAACCTTTTGTGTGGCACCTTATCGAATGCCTTTTGGAAATCTAAATACACCACATCCATCGGTACACCTCTATCCACCATGCTCGTTATATCCTCAAAGAATTCCAGTAAGTTAGTTAAACATGATTTCCCTTTCATGAATCCATGCTGCGTCTGCTTGATTGCACTATTCCTATCCAGATGTCCCGCTATTTCTTCCTTTTGCCTGCCCCCTTTTTTAAACAGAGGCGTTACATTAGCTGCTTTCCAATCCGCTGGTACCTCCCCAGAGTCCAGAGAATTTTGGTAGATTATAACGAATGCATCTGCTATAACTTCCGCCATTTCTTTTAATACCCTGGGATGCATTTCATCAGGACCAGGGGACTTGTCTACATTCAGTCCCATTAGCCTGTCCAGCACTACCTGCATTTACCTTGCTCCTTATTGCATCATTGTAACATCCCAAACCACTTCACAACCAATGGATCACTTTTGAAGTGCAGTAACTGATGTAGAGGGTGGTAGCCAGTTTACATCAGTGCGTTCCCACAAATAACAAATGAGAGAAATCTGTTTTTGTTGGTGTTGATTGAGGAGGAATATTGTCTTGGACACTGGGAAAATTGCATGCTGTTCTTGTTATGGGACAGATGGACCATCTCCTAGCACCTCCAACATTATAACACTCCCCCAGTATTGCACTGAAACATCAATCTAGATTAGGTGCTCAAGACCTGAAGTGGAGCTCTGACCAACATATCCCTAATTCTGAGGCCAGCGTGCTACCAACTGAGCACAGTCATTACTAAAACCATATTCACTTTTGCCAGTCAGCTTTTTTGATTGAATCCACAAAAATGGATACATCAGGAAAATCAGCAGCCCTTCTACCTACTTTGTATTTTAAATAAAGGGAAATGCGATTGTTAGTAAGACAAAAGCTGGAATTTTCTGAGGTAAGAGCAAGTGGTTTGGGGGGGGTGGGTGGCGGTTGCGAGACGGTGGGGGAAGTGAAAGTTGCAAAAATGTGAACCTCGACCCCAACCCGCCCACTTTCACCTTTCACTTAGGCGGGACAGGGGGACGGATTTGAACCCCCTGCCCCCATCATCTTGGCCCAGCATTTACCTGTGGCTGTGGCCTCCTTCTGAGTTCCCCGCAGGGAACCCACCCCTGACACTGCACGCACGCTGTGGAAGTAAAACTTCAAAGCCTGTCAGGAAACCTGACCACCTTGAAGGAGGAGAGGTAGAGACTCGGAGGGTGGAGGAGAGAGAGGTAGAGACTCGGAGGGTGGAGGAGAGAGAGGTAGAGACTCTGAGGGTGCGACCCGGGAAAATCCAGCCCTAAGTAGCAAGATTTCTTTGCTTTATCAAATACAATTTTTGAATAGCTCCAATTAAAATAGAAGCTGTCTTTATCAGGTTTTGAAATGAAGTACAGAAGATAAATTGCCGACAGGATCAGGCCAAGTTGGTTTGTCTGGAAATTAGACAGGATACAGGGGACTTTGTTCAAGGTGCGAATGGAAGTGTACGTGATCAAGGCATCAACAGGCATTCAGAAGCCGGACAATGTGAGCACCTGCTCATTGACATTCTATACAATATTTCCCACTGTTAAGTGATAGCTCTGACCCCTGAGGCCTTTAACCTGGATAAGTATTGGGAAATTCTCCCACAAGCTTTAGGTCTGGCAGAGAATTTGAAATCTGTGGACGAACTGAGTTGCACGTTGTCGACACACATCTGGAATAAATACTAAAAGGCCAACCTGACTATCCAGAAGTCTTGTCGCTTACCAGACTCTAAGCAATATATTCTAACAAGGGTATTTTAACCGTATATGGACTGATTTAAAAAAAAATTAAGTATTGTGCTGATTGTGTCGAATGCTATATCATTGGGCTTCTGTGTATTAATTAACCGGTAAGTAAATCTGACCATGCAGTTTTAGCCTGTATGCATTGGTATGGCTGATTGGTATTTTTCATCTTCCCCTGAGAGACTGGAGAATATGAGATGTACAATGCATCCTCCTGTGAACGGTATACTGTGACCAGCAATTCATTATGGATAGAAAAATGTAGTGAGGGGGATCGTTGTGTGCTTTTGACCTGTTTTTGATTTGTGGTGTGGAATCTTTTTGATTTTTGTTACTTGTACCCTCAAGGAGTATATATCTTTTTTTTTAAAGTAATTGAATGCAGTTGGCACAGAATCAAGATGGGACGTCCGAGAAGACTATTACATTTTGTATAAGATTTTGAGTAGCACTGTCCTTTTAATCAAATTTAGTAGTTCTCTTGATTTTATCTGCTACTGATGCTTGATTTTCTATTGATAGGTTTCCTGTGTCACATCACTGGCCTAAATGAGTTATGATTGCACGTAGTTTTTCCTATTTTCTCGCTCTTTTACTTTGCTTTGGTGTAAATGGACTGCGAATATAGTATAGCTCAGACTGAAGTAGTGGATTTCTTTCAGTTTACATGCGGCTTCTGTACAATCTGCTCAACACCTCCCCTAACAATATAGCTAACACTGGAAAAGCTCACCATATGGAAATTATAGCCACAAATCTATGCCATAGCTCTTCAGTGCACTCCATAGGGGGGATTCTATTTGACACTGATATTTAAAGATGATCTAACCACCGCAAATTCAACATGAATTCTCCCTTACACGTGATAAATTCTAGCCAATTTTAAACCGTTTTAATTGGCAATCCGTGACACCAATTTCTGGCATTTCCACTGTTAAACACAACTTATCCCAATGGCAGAATCGCAGACCCATTAAAAATCAGGTCTATGATTCCGCTGTTGGGATAAGAGAACTGGATTTAGCAGTGTAAAATGACTTGGAAATAAATCACCGTTCCTTCATCGTCATTGAGTCAAATTCCTGGTGCTCCCTTCCCATCAGCTCTGTGGGGATACCTTCACCTCGCAGACTGCAGCGGTTCAAGACGGCTCAACACCACCTTCTCAAGGGATGGGCAATAAATGCCAGCCTTGCCAGCGACGTCCACATCACATAAATAAGAAAAACTTGGAGAGCCAGGTCGTGAGCTAAAGTAATGCCAATATTGAAGCAGCTTTTAACAAATTCCATTAATGGAGATTTACACCTCTTAAAAGATAAAAGAATATATACTGGGTTGTAGCTAAGTTGGAGTTGCTGAATTATTTCCTTTTAATGAATTAATTTAATTGAATTACAGGTCTGGTAGTTTGTCCAATATTGATGACAATCTTTCCCAGCATACCATGAAGGGAGAAACAAATCTGAACAGAAGTACAAATTAATTCCATGTGATACATATCTGTTCCCTTTTAAAGGCATTGGGAATACCTCTAATTGGATCATGACAAATGTGGATGAGGACACCATTCAGCCAATGTTATTTATTCCATTCAAAAAGGCCCTATACTATTCCACCACCCAAACCATTGTCTAATTTTTTATTAAACTATTCCAGGGGTTTTGCTGCTCTTACTTTAACTGGAAGTTCATTCCATGTATGGGTGACACTTTAAGGAAGAGCTTACTGACGTCAGTCCCAGATTTGCCTTTCACTAGTTTGAATCTGTCATCTTGTCTTGCTTTTGCACTTTAGTTTGAAGTAATATTCCGGATTTACCTTTCCTGGAACTTTGTATACCTTTAAGGTCACCTTAGTTTCCTTTTAAGTCAGAAACGTCTTAAGTTGCACCAGTCTTTGTTCATCAACTCAAAGCTCTGACACGACTTTTCATGACTTTTCTCTGAATTTCTCCTCGCACTTAACTGTCTCCCTTGCATCTGATCAGCACTGGACACCATAGTTAGACCATGTCTGGCCATGCACACTTTGAGCATGATTTATTCTGCCGTACTCACTATTTTAGCTATATAATTAAGCTTTTTATTTGCTTTGTTGCTCTACAATACATTCAGCCTATTAAGACCCCTACATCTTATAGATAGCACAGAAGGTCGTTCGGCCCTGTGTGCCAGCTCTTTGAAAGAGCTATCCAACTAGTCCCACTCCCCTGCTCTTTCCCCATAGCCCTGCAGATTTCTCCCCTTCAGGTATTTATCCAATTTCCTTTTGAAAATTACTAATGAATCTGCTTCCACCACACTTTCAGACAAAGCATTCCAGATCGTCATAACTCTTGAGTAAATCTAGTTTTCTTTCTGTTTCATCTGGCCATTTTGTCAATGGCCTTAAATCTGTGTCCTCTGGTTACTGACCCTTCAGCCACTGGAAACAGTTTCTCCTTATTTACTCTTATCAAAACCCTTCATGATTTTGAACAACTCTTATCAAATATCCCTTTAACCTTTTCTGCTCTAAGGAGAACAACCCCAGCTTTTCCAGTCTCTCTACATAATGAAGTCCCTCATCCCTGGTGCCATTCTGGTAAATCTCCTCTGCACCCTCTTCAGGATCTTGACATCCTTAAAGTGTGATGCCCAACTCTTTCAATTTAATCCATATGTTGTATAATTTTTAATGTGCTGTATTTTACACCTGTTTGCATTAAATCTCATCTGGCATTGTTCACTCTACTTACAATTTTGTCCATTTAATTTTGTAATTCGGGTGCTGCCGCTCAATCATTTGCTCCTCCCAGTTTGGTGGCATATACACCTCTGACCGATTTGCTTTGAATTTCTGTGCTGAAGTTGTAAATTAGGAACTGTAATCATGCCAATACTGATCCCTGGGTATACCGTTCCATGCTGTAAGCCTGTCCCTGACATAAGTCCTATAACAACTACCCACTGTTTTCTATCCTTCAGCCAATTTCTTCGCTATTCCCAAGATTTAGCCTGATGCATACAACAAGGAGCAGGACTAGGCAATTTGGCCCCTCGAGCCTGCTCCGCCATTTAATAAGATCATGGCTGATCTGATCATGGACTCAGCTCCACTTCCCTGTCTGCTCCCCATAACCCCTTATTCCCTTATCATTTAAGAAACTGTCCACCTCTGCCTTAAATATATTCAATGACCCAGCCTCCACAGCTCTCTGGGGCAGAGAATTACAAGAAACCCACAACCCTAAGAAGAAATTCCTCCTCATCTCAGTTTTAAATGGGCGGTCTATTATTCTGAGACTGTCCCCTAGTTTTAGTTTTCCCTATGGGTGGAAATATCCTCTCTGCATCCACCTTGTCGACACCCCTCATTATCTTATGTTTCGACAAGATCACCTCTCATTCTTCTGAATTCCAATGCGTATATGCCCAACCTACGCAACTTATCGTCATAAGTCAACCCCCTCATCTCTGGAATCAACCTAGTGTACCTTCTCTGAACAGCCTCCAATGCAAATATATCCTTCCTTGCCCATGGTTGCCGCTCCTTTTATGGCCTCGACCTGCCGCTGATATTCCCTCGCAGGTCGGGGCCTCCACGAGGGAATATCAGCGGCAGGTCGGGGCCATAAAAGGAGCGGCGAGCGGCGGGCGACGGCCATGGGCAGCATGGAGGCATGTCACTGCAAGGTACAGCGCGAGCTGGTGCAAGAGGGCGACGGCTGTCAAGATCCAGGTTGGTGATTGGAGCGTGGGCAGATACAGTAGGAGAGGCGAGGTCGGGGCGAAGGAGCGGCAAGAGATGTGATCGGGGCCCAAGGGAGGCGCAGGTTCGGGGCCGGGGGCCCAGGGGCAGCACGGACCTGCCCACACTGCGATACGTGTGTTAGGTCCGTGCAGCAGAGCTGGTCTCCAGCTGTCTTGGGTAATCCTTGCCACTGGACCAAGACCTAGCTCTGTCAAGCTCGTATGGTGGCTAGTGTGCAAGAGGGTGACGGCTGTCAAGATCCAGGTCGGTGATTGGAGTGTGGGCAGAAGAAAATTCACGCACAGGCACCTTCCATCCTTTAGGATGTAGTTCGGGTCCTTCATTGAAACACCTGTGAACTTTTTTTGGCATGGAAGCAAGTCATCCTCGTTTCGAGGGACCGCCTATGATTGATGATCCTTCCTTAAATATGGAGACCATAACTGTACGCAGTACTCTAGGTGTGGCCTCGCCAATACCCTGTACAGTTGTAGCAGGACTTCTCTGCTTTTATACTCTATTCCCCCTTGCAATAAAAGCCAACATAGAAAATAGGTGCAGGAGTAGGCCATTCGGCCTTTCGAGCCTGCACCACCATTCAATATGATCATGGCTGATCATGCATTTCAGTACCCCATTCCTGCTTTCTCTCCATACCCCTTGATCCCTTTAGCCGTGAGGGCCACATCTAACTACCTTTTGAATATATCTAACGAACTGACCCCAACAACTTTCTGTGGTAGCGAATTCCACATGCCCTCAACTCTGAGTGAAGAAGTTTCTCCTCATCTCGGTCCTAAATGGCTTACCCCTTATCTTTAGGCTGTGACCCCTGGTTCTGGACTTCCCCAACATCGGGAACATTCTTCCTGCATTTAACCTGTCCAATCCCGTCAGAATTTTATATGTTTCTATGAGATCCCCTCTCATTCTTCTAAAATCCATTGAATACAAGCCTAGTCAATCATATGTCAATTCTGCCATCCCGGGAATCAGTCTGGTGAACCTTCGCTGCACTCCCTCAATAGCAAGAATGTCCTTCCTCAGATTAGGAGACCAAAACTGTATACAATATTCAAGGTGTGGCCTTACCAATGCCCTGTACAACTGTAGTAAGACCTCCCTGCTCCGATACTCGAATCCTCTCGCTAAGAAGGCCAACACGCCATTTGCCGCCTTCACCGCCTGCTGCACCTGTATGCCAACCTTCAATGACTGATGTACCATGACACCCAGGTCTCGTTGCACCTCCCTCTTTACCAATCTGTCACCAATCAGATAATAATCAGCCCTCCTGTTTTTACCACCAAAGTGGATAACCTCACATTTATCCACATTATACCGCATCTGCCATGTATTTGTCCACTCACCTAACCTGTCCAAGTCACCCTGCAGCCTCTTAGCATCCTCCTCATAGCTCACACTGCCACCCAGCTTAGTGTCATCTGCAAACTTGGAGATATTACATTCAATTCCTTCGTCTAAATCATTAAAATATATTGTAAATAGCTGGGGTCCCAGCACTGAACCTTGCGGTACCCCACTAGTCACTGCCTGCCATTCTGAAAAGGACCCGTTTATTCCTACTCTCTGCTTCCTGTCTGCTAACCAGTTCTCTATCCACGTCAGTGCATTACCCCAATACCATGTGCTTTAATTTTGCATACTAATCTCTTATGTGGGACCTTGTCAAAAGCCTTTTGAAAGTCTAAATACACCACATCCACTGCTTCCTCCTTATCCACCCTGCTCGTTACATCCTCAAAGAACTCCAGCAAATTTTTCAAACATGATTTCCCTTTCGTAAAACCATGCTAACTCTGGTTGATTGAATTATGCTTTTCCAAATGTCTTGCTACTGCTTCCTTAATAATGGACTGCAGCATTTTCCCAACGCCAGATGTTAAGCTAACTAGTCTATAGTTTCCTGCTTTTTGTCTGCCTCCTTTTTTAAATAGAGGTGTTACATTTGCGGTTTTCCAATCTGCTGGGACCGCCCCAAAATCTAGGGAATTTTGGTAGATTACAACCAATGCATCCACTATTCTGCAGCCTCTTCTCTTAAGACCCTAGGATGTAAGCCATCAGGTCCAGGGGACTTGTCCACCTTTAGTCCCATTATTTTACCGAGTACTACTACTTTAGTGAGGTTCCTCCCTCCCTATAGCCCCTTGATTATCCACTATTGGGATGTGAAGACCGATACAAAATATTTGTTCAACGTCTCTGTCTATTTCCTTGCTCTCCATTATTAATTCCCCAGTCTCATCCTCTAAGGGACCAACATTTACTTTAACCACTCTTTTTCTTTTTATGTACCTGTAGAAGCTCTAGCTATCCGTTTTTATATTTCATGCTAGTTTACTTTCATAATCTATCTTCCTTCTTTATCATTTTTTTTAGTCATTCTTTGCTGGCTTTTAAAAGATTCCCAATCCTCTGGCCTTGCACTAGTCTTGCCCACTTGGTATGCCCTTGCTTTCAATTTGATACCATCCTTTATTTCCTTAGTTAGCCACGGATGATTATCCCTTCTCTTACAGTCTTTCCTTCTCATTGGGATATATTTTTGTTGCGAGTTATGAAATACCTCCTTAAATGTCTGCCACTGCTCATCAACCGTCCCATACTTTAATCTATTTTCACAGTCCACTTTAGCCAACTCTGCCTTCATACCTTTGCAGTCTCCTTTATTTAAGCTTCGGACATTGGTTTGAGTTCCAACTTTCTCATCCTCCAACTAAATTTGAAATTCAACCATGTTATCATGGTTGATCAACTCATTCCTACAGGATTCTTTACTAGGAGATCATTTATTAATCCTGTCTCATTACACAGTACCAGATTGGTTCTGCAGCATCCAATCAATGTGAAGGTTAAAATCACCCATGATTATTGCCGTTCCTTTTTTACAAGCCTCCATTATTTCTTGATTTATACTCTGTTAAACAGAGTAGCTACTGTTAGGGGGCCTATGGACTACGCCCACCAGCGACTTTTTCCCCTTTATTATTCCTTATCTCCACCCAATCTGATTCAACATCTTGATTTTCTGAGCCAATATAGTTTCTCACGAATGCACTGATCACAACCTTTATTAACCATTCTACCCCACCTCCTTTTCCTTTCTGTCTGTCCTTCCGAATTGTCAAATACCCCTGAATATTTAGTTCCCAGTCCTGGTCCTTGCAACCACGTCTCTAATGGCTATCGGATCATACCCATTTGTATCTATTTGTGCCGTCAACTCATCAATTTTTTTTTTACGAATACTGTGTGCATTCAGATAAAGAGCTTATAAATTTGTTTTTTCACCATTTTTTCCTGCTTTGATCCCACTTTCTGATTCACCTTTACGTTTATACATTCTGTCTCTTCCTGGTACATAAGCACATATGAAGTAGGAGCAGGAGTAGGCCATACGGCCCCTCGAGCCTGCTCTGCCATTTAATACGATCATGGCTGATCCGATCATGGACTCAGGTCCACTTCCCTGCTCGCACCCTATAACCCCTATTCCCTTGTCGTTTAAGAAGCTGTCTATTTCTGTCTTAAATTTATTTAATATTGCAGCTTCCACAGCTCTGAGGCAGCGAATTCCACAGATTCACAACCCTCAGAAGAAATTTCTCCTCATCTCAGTTTTAAATGGGTGGCCCCTTATTCTAAGATTATGCCCTCTGGTTCTAGTCTCCCTGATCAGTAGAAACACCCTCTCTGCATCCTCCTCATAATCTTATATGTTTCAGTAAGATCACCTCTCATCCTTCTGAATTCCAATGAGTAGAGGCCCAACCTACGCAACCTTCCTCATAAGTCAATTCCTTCATCTCCAGAATCAACCGAGTGAACCTTCTCTGAACTGCCTCCAAAGCAAGAATATACTTTTGTAAATATGGAAACCAAAACTGCACGCAATATTCCAGGTGTGGCCTCACCAATACCCTGTATAACTGTAGCAAGACTTCCCTGCTTTTATATTCCATCCCCTTTGCAATAAAGGCCAAGATTCCATTGGCCTTCCCGATCACTTGCTGTACCTGCATACTAACCTTTTGTGTTTCATGCGCACTCTGGTTTTTATTTCCCCCAGTGCTACCCTGCTCTGTTGCCTTCCCCTTATTCTTTGACTTTTTTAAATTTTCGCTTACCTGAATTTCCCCCCACTAATTAGTTTAAAGCCCTCTCTACAGCCCTCGTTCGATTCGCCAGGACCCTTGTCCCAGCACAGTATAAGTGGAGCCCGTTTGAACAGAACAGCTCCCTCTTACCCCAGTACTGGTGCCAGTGTCCCACGAACCAAAATCCATTTCTCCCACATCAGTCTTTGAGCCACATGGTTAACTCTCTGATCTTATTTACCCTCTGCAAATTTGCTCGTGGCTCAGGTAGTAATCCAGAGATTATTACCTTTGTAGTTCTGCTTTTTAATTTGGCCCCCAGCTGCTCATAATCCCTCAGCAGTACCTCTTTATTTGTCCTACACATGTCATTGGTACCCACGTGGACCACACAACTGGATCTTCCCCCTCCCATTCCAATTTCATAGAAACATAGAAACATAGAAAATAGGTGCAGGAGCAGGTCATTCAGCCCTTCTAGCCTGCACCGCCATTCAATGTGTTCATGGCTGAACATGAAACTTCAGTACCCCCTTCCTGCTTTCACGCCATACCCCTTGATCCCCCGAGTAGTAAGGACTTCATCTAACTCCCTTTTGAATATATTTAGTGAATTGGCCTCAACTACTTTCTGTGGTAGAGAATTCCACAGGTTCACCACTCTCTGGGTGAAGAAGTTTCTCCTTATCTCAGTCCTAAATGGCTTACCCCTTATCCTTAGACTGTGACCCCTGGTTCTGGACTTCCCCAACATTGGGAACATTCTTCCTGCATCCAACCTGTCCAAACCCGTCAGAATTTTAAACGTTTCTATGAGGTCCCCTCTCACTCTTCTGAACTCCAGTGAATACAAGCCCAGTTGATCCAGTCTTTCTTGATAGGTCAGTCCCACCATCCCGGGAATCAGTCTGGTGAATCTTCGCTGCACTCCCTCAATAGCAAGAATGTCCTTCCTCAAGTTAGGAGACCAAAACTGTACACAATACTCCAGGTGTGGCCTCACCAAGGCCCTGTACAACTGTAGCAACACCTCCCTGCCCCTGTACTCAAATCCCCTCGCTATGAAGGCCAACATGCCATTTGCTTTCTTAATCGCCTGCTGTACCTGCATGCCAACCTTCAATGACTGATGTACCATGACACCCAGGTCTCGTTGCACCTTCCCTTTTCCTAATCTGTCACCATTCAGATAATAGTCTGTCTCTCTGTTTTTACTACCAAAGTGGATAACCTCACATTTATCCACATTATACTTCATCTGCCACGCATTTGCCCACTCGCCTAACCTATCCAAGTCACTCTGCAGCCTCATAGCATCCTCCTCGCAGCTCACACTGCCACCCAACTTAGTGTCATCCGCAAATTTGGAGATACTATATTTAATCCCCTCGTCTAAATCATTAATGTACAATGTAAACAGCTGGGGCCCCAGCACAGAACCCTGCGGTACCCCACTAGTCACTGCCTGCCATTCCGAAAAGTACCCATTTACTCCTACTCTTTGCTTCCTGTCTGACAACCAGTTCTCAATCCACGTCAGCACACTACCCCCAATCCCATGTGCTTTAACTTTGCACATTAATCTCCTGTGTGGGACCTTGTCGAAAGCCTTCTGAAAGTCCAAATATACCACATCAACTGGTACTCCTTTGTCCACTTTATTGGAAACATCCTCAAAAAATTCCAGAAGATTTGTCAAGCATGATCTCCCTTTCACAAATCCATGCTGACTTGGACCTATCATGTCACCATTTTCCAAATGCGCTGCTATGACATCCTTAATAATTGATTCCATCATTTTACCCACTACTGAGGTCAGGCTGACCGGTCTATAATTCCCTGCTTTCTCTCTCCCTCCTTTTTTAAAAAGTGGGGTTACATTGGCTACCCTCCACTCGATAGGAACTGATCCAGAGTCAATGGAATGTTGGAAAATGACTGTCAATGCATCCGCTATTTCCAAGGCCACCTCCTTAAGTACTCTGGGATGCAGTCCATCAGGCCCTGGGGATTTATCGGCCTTCAATCCCATCAATTTCCCCAACACAATTTCCCGACTAATAAAGATTTCCCTCAGTTCCTCCTCCTTGCTAGACCCTCTGACCACTTTTATATCCGGAAGGTTGTTTGTGTCCTCCTTAGTGAATACTGAACCAAAGTACTTGTTCAATTGGTCTGCCATTTCTTTGTTCCCCGTTATGACTTCCCCTGATTCTGACTGCAGGGGACCTACATTTGTCTTTACTAACCTTTTTCTCTTTACATACCTATAGAAACTTTTGCAATCCGCCTTAATGTTCCCTGCAAGCTTCTTCTCGTACTCCATTTTCCCTGCCCTAATCAAACCCTTTGTCCTCCTCTGCTGAGTTCTAAATTTCTCCCAGTCCCCAGGTTCGCTGCTATTTCTGGCCAATTTGTATGCCATTTCCTTGGCTTTAATACTATCCCTGATTTCCCTAGATAACCACGGTTGAGCCACCTTCCCTTTTTTATTTTTACGCCAGACAGGAATGTACAATTGTTGTAATTCATCCATGCGGTCTCTAAATGTCTGCCATTGCCCATCCACAGTCAACCCCTTAAGTATCATTAGCCAATCTATCTTAGCCAATTCATGCCTCATACTTTCAAAGTTACCCTTCTTTAAGTTCTGGACCATGGTCTCTGAATTAACTGTTTCATTCTCCATCCTAATGTAGAATTCCACCATATTATGGTCACTCTTCCCCAAGGGGCCTCGCATAATAATGAGATTGCTAATTAATCCTCTCTCATTACACAACACCCAGTCTAAGATGGCCTCCCCCCTAGTTGGTTCCTCGACATATTGGTCTAGAAAACCATCCCTTATGCACTCCAGGAAATCCTCCTCCACCGTATTGCTTCCAGTTTGGCTAGCCCAATCTATGTGCATATTAAAGTCACCCATTATAACTGCTGCACCTTTATTGCATGCACTCCTAATTTCCTGTTTGATGCCCTCCCCAACATCACTACTACTGTTTGGAGGTCTGTACACAACTCCCACTAACGATTTTTGCCCTTTAGTGTTCTGCAGCTCTACCCATATAGATTCCACATCATCCAAGCTAATGTCTTTCCTAACTATTGCATTAATCTCCTCTTTAACCAGCAATGCTACCCCACCTCCTTTTCCTTTTATTCTATCCTTCCTGAATGTTGAATACCCCTGGATGTTGAGTTCCCAGCCCTGATCATCCTGGAGCCACGTCTCCGTAATCCCAACCACATCATATTTGTTAACATCTATTTGCACAGTTAATTCATCCACCTTATTGCGGATACTCCTTGCATTAAGACACAAAGCCTTCAGGCTTGCTTTTTTAACACCCTTTGTCCTTCTAGAATTTTGCTGTACAGTGGCCCTTTTTGTTCTTTTCCTTGGTTTTCTCTGCCCTCCACTTTTCCTCATCTCCTTTCTGTCTTTTGCTTTTGTCTCATTTTTGTCTCCCTCTGTCTCCCTGCATAGGTTCCCAACCCCTGCAATATTAGTTTAACTCCTCCCCAACAGCACTAGCAAACACTCCCCCTAGGAAATTGGTTCCGGTCCTGCCCAGGTGCAGACCGTCCGGTTTGTACTGGTCCCACCTCCCCCCAGAACCGGTTCCAATGCCCCAAGAATTTGAATCCCTCCCTGCTGCACCACTGCTCAAGCCATGTATTCATCTACGCTATCCTGCGATTCCTACTCTGACTAGCACGTGGCACTGGTAGCAATCCCGAGATTACTACTTTTGAGGTCCTACTTTTTAATTTCGCTCCTAGCTCCTTAAATTCTTTTCGTAGGACCTCATCCCTTTTTTTACCTATGTCGTTGGTACCAATGTGCACCACGACAACTGGCTGTCCACCCTCCCATTTCAGAATGTTCTGCACCCGCTCCGAGACATCCTTGACCCTTGCACCAGGGAGGCAACATACCATCCTGGAGTCTCGGTTGCGTCTGCAGAAATGCCTATCTATTCCCCTCACCATCGAATCCCCCATTACTATCGCGCTCCCAATCTTTTTCCTGCCCTCCTTTGCAGCCTCTCCAGCCCAGAAGAGAAGTCCTTAACCCTAGCACCGAGTCGGCCACACAGCCTTCGGTGCTCACGCTCTCGGCTGCAGAGAATAGTATCTAGTACCTAATGATACTGTCCCCTACCACTACAATGTTTATTTTTACTCTCCCCACTTGAATGGCCCCCTGTACCACGGTGCTGCGGTCAGTTAGCTCATCCTCCCTGCAGTCCCTGCTGTTGTCGACACGGAATAATAGCCTCGAACTTGTTGGACAAGAGCAAGGGCTGAGGTTCCTCCATTACTCTATCCTGAGTCCCCATACCGTCTTCACTCGTAGTCACACCTTCCTGTCCCTGACCACGGATCGAATTTGAATTAATTAATCTAATTGGTGTGACTAGCTCCTGGATCGCGGCGTCCAGGTAACTCTCCCCCTCCCTGATGTCTGCAGCTCGGATTCCAGCTCATCAACGTGGGGTCGAAGTTCCTCGAGCTGCAGGCACTTGCTGCAGATGTGGTCGCCGTGGACCTCAGTGGTGTCTATCAGCTCCCACATGTTGCAGCAGTGACGCATCGCCTGCCCTGCCATCTCTAATGTATACAATTAATTAGATTTAGTTTTTAGTTATTAATCCCGGCCCTTAATTTAAGGCCCTTAATTTAAAGCAAGAAAAGTGAGAGAAAAACTCACCAACCAATCACTTCCCTGCCTTCCTGTGACATCGAATGTAGTCAACCTGTTCTCCTTCGTTGCCCTCTTTTACCTGCTCGCGCTGCTCCCTGGGGTGACTGGCTGCCCGCTGCTTTTATCCTCCGCTGCTGCCAGTGTTCCCTCACAGGTCCGGGGTGTCGCCGCTCTGTGCTGGGGCTGCTCGCTGATTTTTATCCTCCGCTGCTTCCAGTGTTGTTCCCTCACAGCGCTGACCTCCACCAGATTGTACCAAGGCCATGTTAGTGAATTGAAGAGGATTTACTGTGATTGAAAGGCTGCATTAGAGGGAGCAGCGTGCGGTGTCCTGGCCCTGCCCGGAAATCGGCGCGGTCCCGGCCTGCAAGGCCATCAGCAGGCCGGGGCCATTACAGGGAGCAGCGTGCGGCGGCATACCACTGCAGCAGGGCGACGGTTGCGAAGTCAGGTCGCTGATTGCAGTGCGGGCAGGCACAGCAAGAGGGGGCGAAGGAGCGCAAGAGTTTGTGGAAGGAAGTGACCAGGGCCTAGGAGAGGCGTGAGTCTGGGGCCTAGAAGAGACGAGGGCCCAGGGGCAGCACGAGCCAGCCCACACTGCGATATGTGTGCGCACTAGGTCCGTGCAGCAGAGCTGATCTCCAGTCGTCTTGGGTAATCCTTGCCACTGGATCAAGACCGAGCTCTGTCAAGCCCATGTGGTGGCTGATGTGCAACGGTCACCACACTTTATAAAAATCCAAGCACAGGCATCTTCCACCCTTCAACATGTAGTTCGGGATCTGGAATATTAGGTCCTTCATTGAAACACCTATGAGCGCATTCCTTTTTGGCGTGGAAGCAAGTCAGCCTTGTTTCGAGGGACTGCCTATGATGATGATGTACTATTGACTTCACAGCTCAGGCAGATTTATTTTCTTTCTGTTTAAATTCTTTTTTAAACCTGCTATTATTCCCCAGCTGCTGCAGTGGAAGGTCCAGCTATTATATGATACAAGTCATTTTGCAAGGTGCAGGTTTTTGCCATTATTTTTGTGTTGTTTTTGTGTTTCCATTTGAGTTTGGTTTGATACAGTGCAAATGGGAGGAACAATAATTAAAGAAACCTGGATTTTGCAAGGAGCCCATATAAACATATACCATTTTTGTGTGTTTTTTACTTCTGTGAACTTGAGGTGCCTGTCAATAGCAGATGCCATGTGGGAATTTGCAGTGATTAATTAAAATGGTCACTTCTTGCTCCTCAGTCTGTTAGAATTGGACTTGTACAGGTCTGGTTTGTTTTTGGGACAGCTCAAGTAAGAAACCGAGAAGAAGAAAAAAAATTGAGGAAACAAAACTGCATGCAGTATATTAAGTGTTACTGTTAATATTACATGCACTGTACCAAAAAAAACCTAGCACCTTAATGCTTTAAACCATTTGAAGGCAGAGTGGGAAGCAGGAGGCGTTGGCAATGGTCATATTTATTTCACTGTGCTTTTCTTCTCTCGCTGAAATCAGCCAGCAAACCGAGCAGCTTCGCTGATGGAAAGCACGATCTTCAAACACTGAGTAACACAGCTTGCTGACTCCAGCATGGTGGTGATTTTCTCATCTGAACTTTTGAGTTCTATTTTGCCCAGGATTGGGATATTTCATAAAGATACAGCAAGATGATTTTGTGCTCACAGGAAATTACCAAATATATTAATATTTTGTTCTAACAATTGCTTTTGTGCTTCTTTCAGCAATTTTTTGCATTTGAAAATAATGAAACTTATTGTGAAGATGGCTGGAAAGTTTATGTCCCAATTGAAGAATATAAGAGGCAGGTGAGTTGCTTTATGAATTGATGGGGGCCTGCTCATGTTTGAATTGTATAAGCTATTTTATTATTGAATGTCTTTGTATCTTTCAACAACCAAACACTATTTCTAAAGTCAAGTTTATGATCCCTTCATCTTTGTCCGCAACAAAATCTTTACTCTCTCCCATCATGTTCGCTCCCTCAAGTTCAAGGAGCGCAGACTTGAGCGTGTCTAGTGCATCATTGTTTTCGCCATCCTTCACCAGATCTGGCTGAACCACATCAAGAGCTATTGGGCCTCACTGCTCTACCAAAAGTGCCCACTACTCTAGGATCATCCTGGAGAACAGAAATAACCTCCAGCTTATTTTCTCCACTCCCGATGTTTCCTTAAACCACTCTCTTCCCCCCAGCCTCACCTCCAATAGGTGTGGGGAAGTCATAGATTGAGATCATCCAATCAGCTGTCTCTGCTATTCTTTGCCCCTGCCCCCTCTCCCCCACCCCATCCTAGCCCTGAATCTGTATCTTCCTCCAGTTTCTCTCCTATCTCTCCTCATGCTTTCTCCATGCATTTCTTGTCCATGAGATCCACTAATGTCCCCTGGATCCCATTCCCACTACACGACTGACTACCCAACTGTCCCCCATGCTAACTGACATTGTAAACTACTATATCCTCAGGTACTGCCGCCTTTTGTAAACAACAGTAATCAACCCTCTTCCTTTTATAAATCCCCCATCCCCCTCCCCCAGAAAATACTGTTGCGCCTTTGTCCTTGCAAACTATCATAGAATCTCCAACATCACTTTCCTCTCCAAAATCCATAACCCTGTTGTCACCTCCAAAATCCACGCCCACCTTTGTCATAACTCCACATTTGAATCTCCCCTATCAGGTTTTTGTTTCTGCTGCAGCACGGAAACCAAATTCAAAAGTAGCATTTTCCGTAACCTAAGCATTAGTGCATTATCCCTTTTCGATTGTTCTGCAGTCTTTGGTTGGCCACACCATCATCATTCAATGCCTCTGTTCTGTAGTTTTCCTCAGTGGGGCTACCCTTGCTTGATTGCACTCTTACCTATTACAATCGTAGCCAGAGCATCTCCAACAATGGCTTGTTTTGGAACCCCTCGCCATTGCCTCTGGAGCCCCCCCAAGGATCTATCCTTTGCTCACTCCACAACCTTAGCTGCATGCTGCTCCTTGGTGACTACATCCGCAGACATGGGTGCAGCTTCCACATGTATGCGCAGCTCTACCTCTCCACTGCCTCTCTCCACCTCTCCTCTACCTCTTGTCAGACAAGCGGTCTGACATCAAGTCTTGGATGAGCCGCAATTTCCTCCAGCTAAACATTAGAAAGAATGAAGCTATCATCTTTGGCCTCCGCCACAAACTTCATATCCTTGTTCCATTCCCATCACCAGCAGCTATCTGACTTTGAGATTAATTCCATCTCCATCACCAACAGCTATCTGAGGCTGAATCTTGCCGTCCTATTCAACCCCAAGCTGAGCTTCCAACCCTCTCCATTACAAAGACCACCTTCATAACATCGCCTGACTCTGCCCCTGCCTCAGCTCATCTGCTGCTGAAACCCTCATCCATGCCTTTATCACCTTCAGGCTCGACTATACCAATGCTCTCCTGGCCGGTCTCCCATTCTCCACCCTCCATAAACTTTAGCTCATCCAGTACTTTGCTACCTGTATCCAATCCCTTGCATATCCCCCTTACCTATCAGCAATTGCTGACATACATTGGCTCCAGATCCTTAATTTAATATTCTCATCCACTTCTTTAGAAACAAACATACAATCATAGAAAATAGGCGCAGGAGTAGGCCATTCGGCCCTTCAAGCCTGCACCGTCATTCAATGAGTTCATGGCTGAACATGCAACTTCAGTACCCCATTCCTGCTTTCTCGCCATACCCCTTGATCCCCCTAGTAGTAAGGACTACATCTAACTCCTTTTTGAATATATTTAGTGAATTGGCCTCAACAACTTTCTGTGGTAGAGAATTCCACAGGTTCACCACTCTCTGGGTGAAGAAGTTTCTCCTCATCTCGGTCCTAAATGGCTTACCCCTTATCCTTAGACTGCGACTCCTGGTTCTGGACTTCCCCAACATTGGGAACATCCTTCCTGCATCTAACCTGTCTAAACCTGTCAGAATTTTAAACGTTTCTATGAGATCCCCTCTCATTCTTCTGAACTCCAGTGAATACAAGCCCAGTTGATCCAGTCTTGATATCTCAGTCCCGTCATCCTGGGAATCAGTCTGGAACCTTCGCTGCACTCCCTCAATAGCAAGAATGTCCTTCCTCAAGTTAGGAGACCAAAACTGTACACAATACTCCAGGTGTGGCCTCACCAAGGCCCTGTACAACTGTAGTAACACCTCCCTGCCCCTGTACTCAAATTCCCTCGCTCTGAAGGCCAACATGCCATTTGCTTTCTTAACCGCCTGCTGTACCTGCATGTCAGCCTTCAATGACTGATGTACCATGACACCCAAGTCAGGTTGCACCTCCCCTTTTCCTAATCTGTCACCATCCACCAAAGTGGATAACCTCACATTTATCCACATTATACTTCATTATACTTCCTTTTGGCCTGGCCCTTCTCTGTTTCTGTGACCCCCCCCCCCCCCCATGCCCTCCACTTCCTGATCTCTCAGTTCCTCCCCCATCCCTTCACCCCACCATTGTTAGCAGTGGCTTCAACAGTTTCGACCCGACATTCTGGGAATCCCTGTCTAAATCCCTGAATCTCCATCTCCCTATACTCCTTGAAAACCCACGACTTTAATTACATTTTTGGTCATCTTTCCTAATGTATCCTTTTTTGTCTGAGTTCATTTTTGGCAAGTTGCACCTCTGTGTGACGTCTTGTGTTTATTTACATGGAAGTTGCTCTTTAAATGCAGATTGCTGTCATTTTGTACCAGTGGAGTCATTTTTATTTCCACCATTCCTTGTCAGGCATGCCATAGAAAGTTGTACTTGAGGTAGTGCATTGTGATTTTAGTTTTAATTTATAAGGCTAACCACAACTAACCTGTGAGTTTATTCAGCCACCCTCACTGGTTTAATAAATTCAATTAGTTCTAATCTGATTATCACTGATCTTTCTAGAATGAGGCAGATCCTGCTTGTTCTATGTGGATTCTGATCCATTTTATTACAAAAACTAACAAGGATAAAAATTTAAATTGCTGTTCTAGTACGAAGAAATAACATGTTCATATCAAATTACTCTCAACTATTTTAATGCAGGGGATTAACCCATTTAAAATGTATAATGCTGGGAGGAATTTGGTATGAGGTTGTTCAGCATTCAAGAACAATGCCAGTTGTAGGCTCTACCCTACAGTGTTCAGTTTATTTGGTGAATGATGTACATGTTTAAGTGAACTGGTTTTTATTCAGGGAAACAGCAGTAGGTTGTTTAGCAGCTTCTTCAATGCACGCTTCCCAGGAAGTTAATTACCTTCCCTGCGCCTGTTTCCACCTAAATCAACCAGTTCTGTTTTGTAGTTGTGTTCTTTTTGGTGTTCACTGGCTGGGAGTTTTACTTCTCATCCTGTTCTCAGTGAGAACTGTTCCTTGAACCCAAGACAGGAAATGCTGAAATTAATTTTCTTAAACCTACTGGAAATATGTCATTGTTAATGATTTAGAAGTCCAAATTCTGGTCCTTTAGCATTCTCATGTGGTTAGCTGAGGCAACTACATCTAATCAGAAAGGAAGGTCTAGGGAGAGTACATTTTGTTCAAAGCACTCCCCCATTCTATAGAAGAAAATCTTAAGCTCAGGAGAATTCTGAATTGTTCTTTTAAATATTGGTGAAGTTTTCATCCAAAGAAACCGAAACATAGTTTATTCCCCCCACAAATGTGCAGAATTCTCCTGAGGATGATATTTTCTTCCATAAGATGGGAAATACTTTGGGAGGCGGGTGGTGAAAAGCACTCCCCCATACCTTTTTTCTCCTTTAAGCATTTCCATTTCCAAATAATTAACTTGGTTTAACATTTTGGCTCACTGATATCTATTGTTTACTAATGTCTATTCATTCAAATGTCTTGTGCATATGGAGTTTTCTGCCCGTAAAGAGGAGAGGGGAAGAACTCACTTGGGGTTGCTTTACCTTTAAGAACTTTGATATGTGCAGTATCTCAGTTTAAGTGACCTTCCTATATTCTGCCTTATACAAGATCTTGTTCCTGGAGATTAAACTTTATTCATCAGATAGGAGAAGGGCACCTTATTAGTAGGTAATATTGGGAAGATACCTCTATGGTAGGTAGTGTAAGGTTTCTATCTGCAGTATACAGAAATGCTGATTCAGGCATAACATTAATCCTGATGTTTTAGTTTTAAATATTTAACAAAAGGAATAAAAACAGAAAATGCTAGAAACACTCAGCAGGTTATGTGGCATCTGCGGAGAGAGAAACCGAGTTAAGGTTTCAGGTCGATGAAAGGAAGTTTATTTCTATATTTTGGTTGTCCCTTCGTCACTTAATTTATGTTATTTTTTGCTTTATATTCCTGCAGGGCTTACCCGATGAAAAGCGGAAATGGAGAATCACGAACCTAAATCAGAACTATGAGCTATGTGACACATACCCACCAATCTTAGTGGTTCCAGCCAGTGCCAATGATGATGATCTGCGAAAAGTGGCAGCCTTCAGGTCCAAGGGTCGATTACCGGTGGGTATGGCAGAGATCATTTATATATAATACCTGCTGATAATTGTCCATTTATCTTTCATACTGATTTAAATAGTACAGTTAGGAAATAGGTTTGAAGATTTTGTGCAGTTTTCAAATATCCATCCATTTCTTTTCTCCAACCTAACTTGTTTTCCATTTCCCCAAATTCCAAGTTGAACTGCACAAAATACTTTTTTATTGACTTGTTAAAAAGGCAACAGTTTCAGTTTATATTAATACTATCGTACTATATTACATTCAGTGCCTGGGTGTATCATTGAAAACTCATTCTAAGAGCTTTTTGCTTCCGTAGGTGGTGCTGTGATGGTCATTTTCAGTGTTAAATGTGTCGAGCGTCCCTGTCACAGCCTGTGTCAACACAATATTTCTTTTAGTGAGAGCATATCACATTGTGATTGCCACTGGGTCCCCACCAATTGTTCAAAATGCTTTTTTTTCATCTGCCTGTTTTTCCTTCATTAACTGTAGTTTCTTGTGTCCAAAATAAAGGTTAAAAAACATTAAATGACATATTTCACAACATGATTAAATGTATCTGCTGAATTGCCTTTTGTGTTTTCTAATGCTGTCATTAAAGTTTGTATTTGAAGGTTTTAGCTTCTCCCAAAAGCCTGGGCCTGGGTTAATATTTCTCTCCAGAGTTGTAATTCTGATTTCCATGAATAGAATTCTTTAAATAGTTGTCATTTGACCTAAAAAAAATTATCAAAAATTCCAGCAGGCAATTCCTTATGAAAATTCAACGTGCAGGATGTGCAAAAAGCAAATTATTTCTTTTTTTAAAGACCGATTTTCCCATAACTTTGTTTTGGTAAAATCCCTTGCCTCTGAAGAAATGCGCAATTATTAATTTGAGTGGTCCCTGGACTTACTGAAAAGGGGCAGAAAATGTTTCTCTCCCAGGTGGAGGTTGCTGCTTTCGACACTTACTCACGTCCACTGTGAACAAAAGAATGTAGAATGCAGCAAGGTACTGCTCCTGGATGGCCGCGGACACCTCCTGGGCCGCCTGGCCACCATCGTGGCCAAACAGATCCTGCTGGGCCATAAGGTGGTGGTGGTGGTCAGGTGCAAAGGTATCAACATCTCGGGCAACTTTTGCCGAAACAAGCTTAAGTACCTTTCGTTCTTGCACAAGAGGATGAATACTAACCCTTCTCGTGGCCCCTATCACTTCAGAGCACCAAGCCGAATCTTCTGGAGGACTGTAAGAGGTTTGTTGCCACACAAGACAAAGCGAGGTCAAGCTGCCCTGGACAGACTAAAGGTCTTTGATGGGATCCCGCCTCCATATGACAAGAGGAAACGCATGGTTGTGCCAGCAGCCCTGAAGATTGTACGTTTGAAGCCAACTCGAAAGTTTGCTCTTCTGGGTCGCCTTGCACATGAGGTTGGCTGGAAATACCAGGCCGTTACGGCCACTCTCGAAGAGAAGTGTAAAGAAAAGGCCAAGATTCACTATGAGAAAAAGAAGAAAGTTTTGAAACTGAAAAAAATTGCTGAGAAGAATGTTGAAAGCAAAATAGCCAAGTACACGGCTGTGCTAAAACAATATGGCGTTCTTGTTTAATATATTCAGTTAGAGGCAGTGATAATAAAAGCTGTTAGAAAGCAAGTGAATGTAAGCTGTGATTCCAATGTGCAGTGTCAGGATTTGAAGATTGGCATGGACTAGTTATCCTATACAAACCTGCTTGTATCGAATCTAAGTTTGTTCAAATTTTTGTGCAATAACAACTTTGATGTGTTGTTCTCTAAAATGCTTTTGGAGTGCAGATTTCAAATGGCCATGTGCAATGCAGCAAAAGGAATGCTGTCATTTAAATCCAGAATATTGTCTGAAATGTTAGCAGTTTATATAGGACAGTTTTTAAAAAATGACCAATATTTGTGGTTTTGTATCATTTTTTTGCAACCCTAGGTTACAATTGTTGACGTGCAGTATATTTGTTTCATAGATTCACTGACATTTAGAAATGTAGTATTGCACATATCTAAAATCCATAGACTGTATGCAGACTACAGAATTTATTCAAAAGGAAGGATGGCTCGATAATTTACATGGGACTTGTTATTTCTTGAGTTACAACGTTTTCTATTAAGCATTCTATAATATATCTCTGTATAACTTGAAATGTGAATTATTTTGATGCATCCATAATAAGTACAAAAATGCATTAATATTACAACGGTCATATAAGATGCCCCTCAGGTCTTTCAAGAAGTGTGAGCTAGTAGTCACGAAATTCCCAACACAGTGGCTCTTGCAAGGCCAAAATAGAATCTTTGGCACTATGTAGTCACATCGTAAAGATGATGTTGAGTCATCGAGCTAAAAACCTCATCTTGGCTTTGTGTATATACGAAACAGAAATAGTAACGGCATGTTTTACTTCTGTGCAATAAATGAACGTGGATTGGAAAAGGCTTTCATGTTAAGTCACGCATCTCATGCCTCCAAGATTGGTGATGCAGCGCTTTGATCTGTTCTATTCTGGAGCCCCATGAATTTAATTATTTATTCCTGGTCAACAGATAATTAGAGTCTTTTTTTGGTGGGGAGAAAGAGTTTTTAAAAATGATTTGTTCCTGTGATGTGGGCATCGCTGGCAAGGCCAGCAGTTATCGGCCATCCCTAATTGCCTTTGAGAAAGTGGTGATGAGCCGCCACCTTCAACCGCTGTAGTCAGTGTGGTGAAGGTACTCCCACAGTGCTGTTAGGGAGGGAGTTCCAGGATCTTGACCCAGTGATGATGAAGGAACAGCGATATACTTCCAAGTCAGGATGGTGTGACTTGGAGGAGAACTTGCAGGTGGTGGTGTTCCCATGCGCCTGCTGCCCTTGTCCTTCTCGGTGGTAGAGATTGTGGGTTTCAGAGGTGCTGATTGTTGTATTCTATGCATTATTTATTTTGTAGTCCTGACCACATGAAATACCATAAATGTAATTTTAAAATTCAACTTTTGTAATGACCTGTGTTTGCATCTGTTTCAGGTCTTATCCTGGATACATCCAGACAATCAAGCTGTGATTGTTCGTTGTAGTCAGCCACTGGTTGGCATGAGTGGGAAACGCAGCAAAGATGATGAAAAGTATCTTGATATTATTAGAGAGTCCAATGGGCAGACCCAGAAGTTGACCATCTTTGATGCAAGACCAAGTGTTAATGCAGTAGCCAATAAGGTGTGTAAGAGCAGAGACATAGTGTACTTTCAGGTAAGATAGTACAGTGGTTAGGGTAGTAGACTAGTAACTCAGAAGCTGTAACATTTAATAGTGTCAGCTGTGGCTTAGTGCCTGACACAAGACTCCCAAAGCAATCGCTCTGCTCGGAACTCCTACACGGCAAGCGAGCCCCAGGTGGGCAGAGGAAATGTTTCAAGGACACCCTCAAAGCCTCCTTGATCAAATGCAACATGCCCACCATCATCTGGGAGTCCCTGGCCAAAGACTGCCCTAAGTGGAGGAAGAGCATCCGGGAGGGCGCTGAGTACCTCGAGTCTCGTCTCAGAGAGCATGCAGAAAGCAAACAGGCAGCGGAAGGAGTGTGCAGCACACCAGACTCCCCACCCACCCTTTCCTTCAACGACTGTCTGTCCCACCTGTGACAGAGACTGTAATTCCCATATTGGACTGTTCCGTCACCTAAGAACTCACTTTTAGAGTGGAAGCAAGTCTTCCTCGATTTCGAGGGACTGCCTGTGATAAGTGGGTAGCACCCTCACCTCTGAGTCAGATGGTTGTGGGTTCAACTCCCACTCCAGGAACTTGAGCACATAAATCTAGGCTGACACTCCAGTGCAGTGCTGAGTGAGTGCTGCACTGTCCAAGGTGCCGTCTTTTGGTTGAGATGTTTTAACTGAGACGTCTGCTCTCAGGTGGATGTAAAAGATCCTATGGCACTATTTTTGAAGAAGAGCAGGGGAGTTATCCCCAGTGCCCTAGCCAATATTTATCCCCCACTGTCCCTAACCAACATTTATCCTTCAATCAACATAAAACACAGATTATCTGATCATTGTCACATTGTTTTTTGTGGGAGCTTGCTGTGCACAAGTTGGCTGCCGTGTTTCCCACATTACAACAGTGACTACACTCCAAAAGTACTTCATTGGCTGTAAAGCGCTTGAGGTGGTTGTGAAAGGCGCTATATAAATGCAAGTCTTTTTTCTTTTTTCATTTAATAACTCTTTAATCTTCAGAATCTGACCTACACGTAACTAGTCCACATTACGTGGTAGTGCACACAATCTGAATGCCCTCTGCAATGACCTAGCAAGATGCTTAGTTGTCCAGTCACTAAAAGAAAGCCCATCACCCTCTGGTCTGGGCCACTAGAGATGGGCATAAATGCAGTTTTGCCAGTGTTGCTGATATCCCAAGAAGAATTATTAAAAAGAAAATAATGACTCACTTAGGGATGTGTTTGAGTCATACTTGGATAGCTTTCTGCTCTGCGTTCCTTGAGCTGCCCGCAGCGAGATCCCTGATTTTTGTTGATTACTGGGTCACATTGTGCGACTGCATGAGAAATCTGTTGCACTCTAGCTTCCTCTGCTTCATCCTTGAAACATTTTCTACCCATCCCTTCTTTGCATTCTCTACTAATCTATTAATCACTTCCCTAACGTTACAAAAGAATACGGTAGAGTTGTAGCAGGGACAGCAGTGTCTGTCTGCCAACTAGATGGTTATCTGTCTGAATCCCAATACTGCTTGACGACCACCCTAGCCCGTATTTTAGGATTGGGTTGCGCCAATGGCGGGCGCTGTACTGCACTCTGAGGGGACCGACCGGCATGACTGACTCGCTCCATTGCCAGGCCATTTCCGACAAGACCAGTATTGTTTGAAATCGACCAGTGTCCCAGTCTGAAATTGAAGATAATTGTTTAAAATGCATGAAAAAGTAGCAGTATAAAAGATAGGAAAGGATTAAAGTCCGATAAAGTGAACAAAAATTAAGAAAGTATTGAAATGGAAAAGAAAAAGTAACTGTCTCTCACGGGGTCAATATTTCATTTGGGCCACATGTTTGATGGAGATGTAAATTTGTCAAATTGAAACCTTTTTTATTGTAACTAATGAAACACTTTAATAACATTGTATATTACAATACCTGTACTCAAGTGTATTAGTTATCATCATCATAGGCAGTCCCTCGAACGAGGATGACTTGCTTCCACATGAGTTCACAGATGTTTCAATGAAGAACCCGATGTTCCAGTCCTGAAATCCAATTGAAGGGGTGGAAGCTGCCTGTGCGTGGATTTTTTTAACGTGATGACCGTTTGACATCAGCCACCACACGGGCTTGACAGAGCTAGGCCTTTATCCAGTGGCAAGGGTTAACCAGGACGACTGGAGACCTGCTCTGCTGCACGGACCTAGTGAGCGCACATATCGCAGTGTGAACTGCCCCTGGGCCCTTGGCTCTTCTGAGCCCCATAACTTCATTTGCCGCTCCTCCGCCACGATCTCTCACCACGACAACGCCCACCGCTCCTCCGCCACGGCGGCGCCCGCCACGATGACGTCCGCCGCTCCTCCAATGTACCAGGGCCCCGCCGGTATTCCTGTCCATGCTCCAAACAGCGACCTGGGTTTTGATGACGTCACCCAGTCGCCCATCTCAATATCGTTGCACACTTGTATCAGCTTATGCTGGAAGTTGTAGGGGCATGCTCTTTTATAGCCCGACCTGCAGAGGTGTGTTCTCTCAGGTCGGGGGGCCACAATGCTCCCGGGCCTGCCTCTCCAGCTCTTTTATATCCCCCGACCTGCGGAGATGTTCTCTCGCAGGTCGGGGGGCCACGATGCTCCAGATCTTGTATTAGTTATCAGTCCACATGTTGATTGCATTAAATAGAAACATAGAAAATAGGTGCGGGAGTAGGCTATTCGGCCCTTCGAGCCTGCACCGCCATTCAATAAGATCATGGCTGATCATTCCTTCAGTACCCCTTTCCTGCTTTCTCTCCATACCCCTTGATCCCCTTAAACGTAAGGGCCATATCTAAGTCCCTCTTGAATATATTCAGGAACTGTCATCAACAACTCTCTGCGGCAGGGAATTCCACAGGTTAACAGCTCTGAGTGAAGAAATTTCTCCTCATCTCAGTCTTAAATGGCCTACACCTTATCGTAAGACTATGTCCCCTGGTTCTGGTCTTCCCCAACATCGGAAACATTCTTCCCGCATCTAACCTGTGCAGTCCCGTCAGAATCTTATATGTTTCTATGAGATCCCCTCTCATCCTTCTAAACTCCAGTGAATAAAGGCCCAGTTGATCCAGTCTCTACTCATATGACAGCCCAGCCATCCCGGGAATCAGTCTGGTGAACCTTCGCTGCACTCCCTCAAGAGCAAGAACGCCCTTCCTCAGACTAGGAGACCAAAACTGAACACAATATTCCAGGTGAGGCCTCACTAAGGCCCTGTACAACTGCAGTAAGACCTCCCTGCTCCTATATTCAAATCCCCTAGCTATGAAGGCCAACATACCATTTGCCTTCTTTACCGCCTGCTGTACCTACGTGCCCACTTTCAGTGACTGATGAACCATGACACCCAGGTCTCGTTGGCACCTCACCTTTTCCTAATCTGCCACCATTCAGATAATCTGCCTTCGTGTTTTTGCTCCCAAAATGGATAACCTCACATTTATCCACATTATACTGCATCTGCCATGCATTTGCCCATTCACCAAACCTGTCCAAGTCACCCTACAGCCTCTTAGCGTCCTCTTAACAGCTCACACCGCCACCCAGTTTAGTGTCATCCGCAAACTTGGAGATATTACACTCTATTCCTTCATCCAACTCGTTAATGTATATTGTAAAGAGCTGGGGTCCCAGCACTGAGCCCTGCGGCACTCCACTAGTCACTGCCTGCCATTTTGAAAAGGACCCGTTTATCCCGACTCTCTGCTTCCTGTCTGCCAACCAGTTCTCTATCCACGTCAGTACATTACCCCCAATACCATGCGCTTTGATTTTGCACACCAATCTCTTGTGCGGGACCTTGTCAAAAGCCTTTTCAAAGTCCAAATACACCACATCCACTGGTTCTCCCTTGTCCACTCTGCTAGTTACATCCTCTCCAAAGTTACTGTGTAACTACATCATGTATCACGTATAACTGCTGGCAAAGTGTCACTGCCGACATCATTAGTATTATAAAAAAGCTAGTATCTTAATCAAAGGCCCATTACATGTAAATAATGAAGAACATTTTAAATGCTATTATTCCATTCTCGTTAATTGTGATACATTCATGTGATCTTAAAATCCAGCATATTCAACACTTCCTGTATAATGTGCAAATATTTTTAAATATTAAATGGATTACTACACACTAGGATCAAATTAGTGCTCAACTGTTGGTGTGTGTATTTCATCCCCCACCCCCGTACGATACACGCTTTTCTGGTTTAGTTATAAAGTCTACTTTGCATTGCAAGTAATTGAGAAGAAAGCCCTTATTAAATGCTCACACTTTTTTCAGGCCACAGGAGGGGGCTATGAAGGTGATGATGCCTATCAGAGAGCAGAGCTTGTCTTCCTCGACATTCACAATATTCATGTGATGAGGGAATCGTTAAGGAAGTTAAAGGATATCGTGTACCCTAGCGTAGAGGAATCCCACTGGCTGTCGAGTCTTGAGTCGACACACTGGTTAGAACATATTAAGGTGAGGTGGTTCTGACTGCTGTGGGTTTGTGAAATGAAGGAATTGCTGATTTGTGACCTGCAGCTATATGCAGCATTAGATATTTGCAGAGATTTTTTTCAATAAAGGTTAGAAATTGAAATGTGAAATAAATATAGAAGTAAGATGGTGAATATCTTAGTAATCTAATTTTTGGTGAGCATCTTGGTATTTTAGTTTTTTTTTTATGTACAACAGTCTAGCCCTTGAGGTTTTTAATTCAGTGTCACAATCAACACAATAGTCGCAGAAATACATCTCTCCTTGTCTTTAATTAATTGTACCAGTCGAGTTTTCTGTGCAAGCTTTGAATTAAGTTTTATGTCTCTTGGAAGCGATGAACATCTATTTGCATTGTTGTTTCCATCTAAAAGTCATTAACATGCCAGTTTTAAAAAAGCACACATATCCTATACAACTTATATTTTTATATGTAGTTTGTTCTGGCAGGAGCAATTCAAGTAGCGGATAAGGTTTCATCTGGGAAAAATTCAGCATTGATACATTGCAGCGATGGCTGGGACCGCACTGCACAGCTTACTTCTCTTGCTATACTGATGCTTGACAGCTTTTACCGAACAACAAAAGGATTTGAAGTACTCATTGAAAAGGAGTGGATAAGTTTTGGACACAAATTTGCAACGGTAAGAATTTCAACCCACTTTTCAATTTTCCCCAAAGCTTTTTTTTTGGCGTGCTTGGAGTTGCACCTGATTTTGGGGGCCCAAGTACGGCAAAAAAAATGTTTAAGTTTCCCTGTTGGATTTCTTCATCTTGGCGCAGCCTAACTTGTCCTTTAATTTTGGGGGGGTGGAGCCTTGATCTGCACCAAAAAGATCAGGTTGCCACGGTAACCAGGGTCACAATATGGGCTGAGGCTGGCAAGTGAAACATGCAACCAGCTCGCAACACATTAAAACACATTGCATCAACTTAAAAACACGTTAAACTACATTGCAGCAGCTTACCTCCAATTATTAAAGTTCCATCCCCCTCCCGGTGCCGGTGCTGATGCCCGCCCCGAGCCCCTTGCACCCGGTGCTGGTCCACTCCCTGCCCGACCCTAGCCCCGAGTGCCTTGCCGGTCCTGCTCCCCCACCTCTAGCCCTGGCCGAAGGGCTTGCCGGTCTGCTTCCCTAGCCCAACCCTTGCTGGTCCAGCTCCAGCTCCCCGGCCTGCCTCGAGTGCCTTGCCGGCCCAGCTCCAGCTCCCCGGCCTGCTTCGAGTGCCTTGCCAGTCCCACTCTCTCACCTCCCGCCCCCTATCCCAGAGTGCATTTCTGGTCCCGCTCCCGCTCCCCCCGAGCCCCGTGCCAGTCCCGCTCCCTCTACTAACCCTGGCCGAAGGGCTTGCCGGTCAGCTTCCCGAGCCCCTTGCCGGTGCCAGTCTAGCTCTCTACCGCCACCCCCCCAAGCCCTGCGAGCCTTGCCAATCCCGCCGAGTGGCCTCCCGGCCCCAGGCCCGGTGGCCTCCCGGCCCGCTCCCCCGCCCCTACCCCAGGCCGAGTGGCCTCCCGGCCCGCTCCCCTACCCCAGGCCGGGTGGCCTCCCGGTCCGCTCCCCCGCCCCTACCCCAGACCAGGTGGCCTCCTCCCTCCCGGTCCCCACACTTAACTACACCCGAATGGCTTCTCCCCAACCCCTCTCTCCCTGCCCCCCCCCCCCCCCCCCCCAACTCCCCCCTCTCACCTTTCCTGCTTCAGCTGTCCAGGCATCTGATGTCCTTACCTGCGCCGATTTCCTTACCTGCGCCGATTTCCTTAACTCTCCAGAAGGTTTTTCTGCAGAGGCCGCATACGCTGGCCTAAGAAGAACTGGAGTAACTCTCAGCTGGCCAAAGTTGCCAAAATTCTTAGCATAATGGTTTATGTTACTGGACTAGTAATCCAGAGGCCTGGACTAATGATCTGGGGACATGAGTTCAAATCCCACCATGGCAGCTGGGGAATTTAAATTCAGTTAATTAAATAAATGTGGATTGAAAAGCCAGTATCAGTAATGGTGACCATGAAGCTGTCAGATTGTTGTAAAAACCCATCTGGTTCACTAATGTCCTTTAGGAGAGAAAATCTGCCATCCTGACCCGGTCCACTCCTCTGCCTTTATGTGACTCCAGACCCACAGCAATGTGATTGACTCTTAACTGCCCTCTGAAATTGCCTAGCAAGTCACTTATTCAAGAAGGCGGCTCATCACCACCTTCTCGAGGGCAATTATGTCCGGGCAATAAATGCTGGCCTTACTGGCACCGCCCACATCCCGTGAATGAATAAAATAAACACAATATTCTTTGTCTTTGGGGGCACAATACTTGTTTCCGAGACTAAAATGAATGATATTCCTTTTAAAACAAGACTTTTTGGAACGTTGTGATTGTTGTGAAAGCTGTTAATGTAAGGAAACCTGCTTCTAGCGAACTTCAATATCACGAAACTTTGATTCATAATGAAATAGAGGCGAACAGATTTCCTCCTTTCTTCCCCCATTATAGTGAAGTTAATATATTCTTAGTCAGAACCTGAGCATCATTGTCTCCCTCCAGAGGCAGTGGAACATTGCTACAGAAATAGATGCCTATAGTTATAAACAACTTAATTTTTGTCTGCACTGATCTCTTCATTACAATTTACAAAACATTCATTCTAGTTTGGGTCCAGCAAAGAGTCATTCTCAACAACTCCATCTTTTTAAGCTGTATGCAGTCAATTAGGTCTGTGCACTGAAACTGCCTTTCGTTGAAGGGTTGATTTCTTGAAATTGTCTGTTGATGAATTTGAACTTACTGTTCCATAAAATTTTCAACCGAGAAGTTTCAGTATACTTGATTTGAAGGCTTTTCATAGTTTAGCTTATTATTTTCCCCCCTTATTTGCTAAAAGGCAATGACTGCTGCAACCGTACACTTCCATGGTCACTCACAGCCCTTCAATACATTGGCCAACGGCCATTCTTAGTGTGTTCGTTAAAATTAAGCACTGTCTGTCTAGTTCCACTGGGGCTAAAGTTTATTCAGTAGGAGTAATTTCCTGACTTTGCACGCCCGACTGGGAACCTCGCCCACTGAGAGCACATATCAAAAATCCAGGCATGCATTGTACATGAGTCAGAGTTCCTGCTCCTATTTGATATCCAGTAACCCTGTGTGTGTGTGTTGTATGAGGACAGAATCTGGCTTCGCTGTCGCAGTTTCCCCTGATTATTTCTGCCCCCCCCCAAAGGCTATTGAGACTGGCATATACTTAATGGTTACCTTGAAGAAGTAGTGCAGGCTTCCCTGCACCTGGGGGAGAAAATTGTCAATGGGGAAAAAAATAACTAAATGAGTTTGGCTATATACAACTTATCTTCATAAATTACACTGCAGTGTATAATAGTCTTGTACATGGAATAAGTTTGTCTTAAGGAGAAATTGATCTAATGAAAATTGATCTTAAATCCTGGAACTCCCTCCTTAACAGCGCTGTGGAAGCACCTTCACCACATGGACTGCAGTGGTTCAAGAAGGTGGCTCACCACCACCTTCTCAAGGGCAAGTAGGGATGGGCAATAAATGCTGCCCTTGCCAGCAATGCCCACATTCTGTGAATGAATAAATAAAATTTAAAATTCTATTCAGTTGTAAGTGCCTAATTCTGGAGTGTTATTTACACACTGTGTGTTATGTACGTTTCTGAAGGGGAACAGTATCGATTGTGATATACTTTCTAAGTGTTGCAACAAATTTCTACTGTACAATTGCTGTAGTCTCCATCGTTTTTGGTGCAAATGTTCTAAAACTGCTGGTGTGGGAGCAGATTTTTTTTAACTTTTGTCGAATTTTTGCCTCTGGTGATGAACTGAAGTTCTAGCCGGTGTCACCATGAGTGGTGGCAGATTTGTGATGTCACTGAAGAGAGAATTCTACATACAGGCTGTCTCTGAACAAAGATTTTGATGTACAAAACTTGGTAGAAATGGAGGATTGAGAGACTCCAAAAGTGTACAGACATCTCAATTTATAATATGCACGATTTTATAACAGTTCGGACACATACCGTTTTCCATCAATTTAGTGCAAGTAGCCATTGTGAAAATTCTTGAAATAAAAACAGAAAAGTCTGTCAGCACCTGAAGAGGCAGGTAAAAGGTTCAAGTGTAGACCCTTCGGTGCTGATGGCAATTCTATGAATTCTGTAACCTGTTTAGAGTTATAGAATGTTACAGCACTATTATTGCAAAATCGGGTTGCTAACTCTCTATTTTGCATTAATATCAATCAACAATTAGAATTGCTCTTAAAAAAATAATCTAAAATAGCCTGTAAGTTGATGGATGTCCATACATTGTGTTTTGGCAAAGCTGAAGTTGACTTAATAATTTATTTTAGAGAATAGGACATGGTGACAAGAACTATGCAGATGCAGATCGATCTCCTATATTCCTGCAGTTCATTGACTGTGTGTGGCAAATGACAAAGCAAGTAAGTGGTTTTAATACTAAGTATAACATAACAGTGTCATGATGTAAGTTATAATGGACAGCTATTGGATACCATCACACTTCTGAATTTTGTCACTTTTCCATAGAAAGGATCTAGATACAAGTTACTTTAAATTGTACTTTTATGCAAAAACTTGCTTTAAAGGGATTGAATTCACAGGACAATAGCATATATTAGGTTTCAGATGAGGTGTCTAAAACTATCATCCTGAAAATAATGAGATAATTTGGCATTCCAGCAGCAATTTACTTTCAATACTGCTGTGACAACGCTATTTGTTTGAACTCAGCAAAGGCCATGTCAAGTTAAGCTGGTGGACTGGGCTCTGGGGAGGTAGTCAATTTGGACAAGCTGGTATTGCAGAAGGATTTTTAAAAACAAAAATGAGGCTTAGACACTGACCGAAAGGCATATTGGCTTTTGGGAAAAAAGACATTGCACAGACAGACAGCAGAAAGGGGACTGCTGGAAGAATGGTTCTGCCCTGGACTGTAGGATACAATACAGAAGGGTTATTCTGTTTCAAGTTTAGTAGAATGGCCCACCCAAGTGGGAGTAGCGTCAAGTATTAATTGGTTTATGTGGACATAAGTTACACCGATTTGAACGAAACTGCTCTAATCAGACAATTGCTCTGTACATTTCATCTTACTGCAGAGTAAAGCACAATTTGAACCAAACTTTACCTCATCTAGTGTTCCACTTTCAGAGAGATTTAACAATGTGCTTAAAAGCGATATTTTTCATTGACTTTATTTTCTCTTTCTAGTTTCCGACAGCTTTTCAGTTTAATGAGCTTTTCTTGATTACCATACTGGATCACCTGTACAGCTGCCAGTTTGGGACTTTCCTTTACACCTGTGAACAGCAGCGATGGAAAGAGGTTGGTATAAGCAGATCTGGGGGCCACTCGCCATCTAGTGGGGATCAGCAAGGTACATTCTGTGGTATCGCTCCCGTAATATCTGCTGAAGTGCTTTATAACTTGTCCTCCAGAATTAAGGTGGGAATGGGGATGGAAATAATAAAATGTTCCACATTTTATGCTCTGTATATAACTTTATTTTTAAATTAAGGTTGTGCTTTAAATATAGACCTTTCTAGTTGCTCCGTCTGCTTCTTACTTCACAGTTTAATTTTTCCCTCAGTTCTTTGTGTTTTCCCTTGGCTCTTCTATTTCTCTCTGTTCCAACCCAGTTTGTTTCTTCCTTGTCTATATTCTTCCATTCTTTATATTTCATGATCTCTGACAGTTTCTGGGCCAGGGAGAGCAGGAATCAGCACACATTTATGGAGTCTGATAAGGAAGGGATAGACAGGGAAGGAACTGAATTAGAATCTCAGTCACATTTTACATTATCTTTCATGTGTCCCATTTTGGAATCAAAAATTCAAAATATGGATACACGGGGCAAAAAGGCACAATTGCGGCATACTTTAATTGAAAGATTGTGGGGCTGAAATTGCCCTCCGCCCCAAACGTGGGCGCACCTTTTGAAATAAATGGGGCGGAGAATAGAGGGATTTTGCCCTCTTTTTGGTTGAGTTTTGGTCGAGGTGATGTTTAGGGCAGCTGCAGGGCGGAAGTGAGTCGGGAGCGGGACGGAAGGTAGGCGGTGTCACCAGCGCGATATGGACGTGCCACGTCGCGCTGATGCATAACAATGTCACTCCCCTTCAGTTAAAGGGGAGGGCCGCTGAGAGCTCTGCAGCCACTTTACTGGCGCCCATTGGGCCACCAGGGAGGGCACTGGTCTGGCATCCAAGAAGGGGTGCCAGGCTGCCTGTCGGCCGACAATTGAAATAAAATGGCGGCTGCGCCGGAGCGCCCTCCCCTTTAAGGACAGACCCACCGCCCAGCCTCTGGCACCGACTGGAGGCCGCTCCGCTCCCACATGTCAATTTCCCTCGCAGGACAGAAAGGGGTTGCCGCTGAGTGGTAAGGGGTCGGCGCGCGCCCGATGGGATGGCAACACGGGCGGGGCAGAAACCCGTTTCTGCCGCTCCCGGCCCGGGGGCAATTTCTGATAGGTCGGCCCATCCGCCTGCCCCCGGTCGGAAAGGCCTTACCATCCCATTAGGTAATGGGCCTTAAGGAGGGCGGCAGTTTCGGCCCCTGTGTGTATGTGTTGAGAATGCCATTTTAATCCTGGTCCTATTATTTTTCCATGCTAGTTGACTTCCTGTGTCTTTGTTAAGCACCTTGGAACATTAAAGGTGCTATATAAATGTAAGAAACATGAATTTTCTCGGTTACTTTTCCTGTACCTCCCTCTCTGCTCATTTCCCCTTTCCAAATCTTTCTTTGTTGCCCTTTCTCTTTGTGTATCTTCCATTCTCTCTCCCACTCTGCTTCTTTCTGTCTCTGGCTCTAGTGCTTTCTTGTTGTGGTCATTATAGTTCTCCGTCTCCAGTCTCTGTCTTTTTATTTTTGGTTGTTTCTATATGTTTTAAATTATCTATGACTCGAGGCTCTGACCTTCTGACAGTTAGAGAAATTATCTCTTCTATCCTTGGGTATTGAATCACAGCTTTCCTCTTGAACTCAGCATAACCATGTAACCCTCTTTGAAAACTTACAATAATTTCAGTTTAGATGTACTTGTACTAACGTAATTGCCTCTCTACAAATGTGATCACTTAGCTTAAATAGTGGATGAAAATAAAGTATGCCACATGTATTCAGATGAATCAGTAGTGGTGATGTGCTTCCATATTCCACATTTGTGCAATATTATCTATATTAAAAGTCATACTTTTTTTGTTGATTCAAGGAGTTGCGAAAAAGGACTATATCCTTATGGTCTTACATAAATAGTGAAGTTGACAAATACATCAATCCCTTCTATACAAAAGACCAACACCGCGTGTTATACCCAGTCGCAAGCATGCGGCACCTGGATCTCTGGGTCAACTATTACATCCGGTGGAACCCTTGGTTCAGGCAACAGGTATGGTGATGATCAATCAGAAACAAATAATTATCTCTTATCATGCATGCTGTATTTCTGTAAGAATATGAAAGGTTTTGAGGAGTTTGCTGATGATACAAAGGTGGGTGGAAAAGCAAATTGTGAGGAGGACACACAAGATCTGCAAAGAAATATAGACAGGCTAAGTGAGTGGGAAAAAATTTGGCAGATGAAGTATAATGTGGGAAAATGTGAGGTTATCGACTGGCAGAAATAATAGGAAAGCAAATTATGATTTAAATGGAGAAAAATTGCAAAGTGCATGAAACACAAAAAGTTAGTATGCAGATACAGCAAGTAATCAGGAAGGCAAATAGAATGTTGGTCTTTGTTGCAAGGGGGATGGAGTATAAAAGCAGAGAAGTCCTGCTACAACTGTACAGGGTATTGGTGAGGCCACACCTAAAGTACTGCATACAGCAAATAATCCGTATTTAAGGAAGGGTATACTTGCATTGGAGGCTGTTCAGAGAAGGTTCACTAGGTTGATTCCGGAGCTGAGGGGATTGACATATGAAGATAGGTTGAGTAGGTTGGGTCTATACTTATTAGAGTTCAGAAGAATGAGGTGTGATCTTGTAAGAGAATGAGGGGGCTCAACAAGGTGGATGCAGAGAGGATACTTCCACTCCTAGGGGAAACTAAAAATAGGGGACATAGTCTTAGAATAAGGGGACTGCCCATTTAAAACTGAGATGAGGAGAAATTTCTTCTCTGAGGGTTATAAATCTATGGAATTCTCTTCCCCAGATTGTTGTGGAGGCTGGGTCATTGAATATATTTAAGGCGGAGATAGACAGATTTTTGAGCGATAAGGGAGTAAAGGCTTATGGGGAGCGGGCAGGTAAGTGGAGCTGAGTCCATGATCAGATCAGCCTATTGAATGGTGGAGCAGGCTCAAGGGGCCAAATGGCCTACACCTGCTCCTATTAAGTTTCATATGTTCTTCTTATGATATGAGACAGATGATCAGATTGTCCATCTTCTCTGGTAAAGCCCCTTGCTTTGCCAGGCCCCAACCCAAGTGAGATTATAAATTCTTCTAATAGGGCATTGCATGGATAAGCCTATGCCCAACCTTTTGTGGCAAAGTATGTTAGTTCAGAACACACCATTCCACAATCATTTCCTTTAAATTATTAATAGATTATGCTTCTTCTGTTGGGTTTTCCTGCACCATTTATTTTACTAAGGTGAGTTGAAGACATGCTTTGGCTTGGTGTGCATTTTTCTTATGCCTATTTGTTTTTTTTAAAATCCCAAATAAATCTCAAATACATTCTAGATTTTCACTGACCGCAAGATCTCATCTAAAATGTCTGATTAATTTGTGTGATGATTTAATTTTACTAAAACTTGGTTTTCATTTATCATATTTGGTCTATCAAAATTCTTCCAGTAAGATCCTTGTTTTTCCTCAGTAATCAAGGTTTACATTACTGGCCATTTGGCCCATCTTGTCTGTGCTGGCTCTTTAGTAGGGCTATCCAATTACTCCCACTCCACTGCTCTTTCTCCATAGGCTTCAAAACTTTTTTCCTTTCAGGTATTTATCCAATTTCCATTTGAATGTTGCTATTGAATCTGCTTTCACCATCCTTTTAGGCAGTGCATTCCAGATCACAACAACTTGTTGTGTTAAAAAGAAATTCCTTATGTCGTCTCAAGGCCAAGAAAAAAACAAACCAAGCACTAGGGTTTATTTCTAGAGCTATAGAATTGAAAAGTAGACAAGTTATGCTAAACCTGTATCAAACCTTGGCTTGACCACACTTAAGAGTACTGCATACGGTTCTGGTCGCCATATTATAAAAAGGATATTGAGGCACTGGAGAGGGTGCAGAGAAGATTTACAAGGATGATACCAGAAATGTGAGGGTATATATATCGGGAATGGATTAACAGGCTGGGCCTCTTTTTTTCCTTGAAAAAGGAAGGCTGAGGGGTGACCTAATAGAGGGATTTTAAAATTATGAAAGGTTTTGATAGAGTGGCTACAGAGAGAATGTTTCATGTGGGGAAAACCTTAACTAGTGGCCATCAATATAAGATAGTTACCAAAAAATCCAATGGGGAATTCAGAAGAAATTTCTTTACCCAAAAGTGGTGAAAATGTGGAACTCGCTACCACAGGGAGTGGTTGAAGCAAATAGTGTAGATGCATTTAAGGGGAGGCTAGACAAGCATATGATGGAGAAGGGAATAGAGGGTTATGCTGATAGATTTAGATGAGGAAAAACGGGAGAAGGCTCGTGTGGAGCATAAATGCCGGCATGGACTGGTTGGGCTGAATTGCCTGTTTCAGTGCTGTATATCTGATGTAATCCTATATAGTTGGTTTGCCAATCGCCCTAAATCTGTGTCATTGGTTATTGACCCTTCTGCACGGCAAACCTTCTTTACTATATCAAAACCGTTCATGATTTTGAACACCTCTATCAAATCTCTTTATCTTCTCCGCTTTAGTAGAACAACCTCAGCTTCTCCACATAACTGAAGTCCCTCATCTCTGTTACCATTCTAATAAATCTCTTCTGCACCCTTTCTAAGGCCATGACATCCTTATTATGGGCCCAAATTTGACCCACCCATTTTTTCGGCGCACTCATGTGAGATGTGCCGACTTCCTAGGATAAAAACAGCGGCAAAAAGTTATCCCCAGATTCTGGCCACTCTGGCCTCTCCCATGGCTTGGCGCGACGTAGCAATTCAATAAGGGGGCGGAGCTAGGGCCCTGCACTTGAGTGCCGGCAGTTCAATGCATGTGCACTGGAGGTTTCACGCATGCGCAGTAGCTCCTCTACAGCGTGGGACCCGATGTCCCGCCCCTATCCCAGGCCGAATGGCATCATGACGCACGCCAGGCTGCTGCACGTCATGGAGAGTGTCTCGCGTCTGTCCCCGGCCGAGTGGGCTCCTGCACCAGCTGGCCAGCCCGCTGACTTCCCGGGCCGAGGTAGGACTTAAGTTTTAATTTGTATTTATTATTGATGGTTGTGCTTTGTTTAGTGAGTAGAGTTTTGAATGGGGGGAGCAGGGGGAGGGGAGAGAGGAGGAGAGTTTTGATGGGGGGTGGGAGGAGTTTTGATGGAGTTCGGGGGGTGATAACTGTGTAGCCAGTAATTTTAATGAGCTTACTCAAGACTTTCCTGAACCCTGTTGATGAAAATACTTTCCTACATAAGAACCTAAGAATTACGAGCAGGAGGTACTTCTATTTTTTTATTTGAATATTTTGAGAAAATTATATAAATATGTTTTGTCTCTTTACTATTATTTTTGTAGTTTAAGCTTCTATGAATGCCCCTGTTGTATAGAAAATTAACTCTGCGATGTTTGTCATATGTCCTGTATAGCTGTTTGATCCTATTCATAATCCTTAGTCAAGTCATTCATTTCTTAACTCCGCAAGGGTTTTCTGTGCGGCCACAAATGGCCACATATGTTGGCCTAAGTAAGTTTGGAGCAACTATTAGCTGTCCAAACTGGCTTAAATGGGCGTAGGTGGCTGGTAACGCCCCCTTTTGGGGGAAAAAAAACGAAACCAAAAGAAATCCTAACTAACTCACTTACACTGGTACAAATTAAATGTGCAGAATGGGGATTTTTAAGATACTCCAGAAAAATCAAGTTGCTCCCAAAAAAACGGAGCAACTCCTGGGCACATTTAGGCCCAAGTGTGGTGCCCAGAATTGAACACAATACTCCAGTTGAAGACTAACCGGTGTTTTATAAAAGGTTTAGCATAACTTCCTTGCTTTTGTACTCTACGCCTCTATTAATAAAGCCAAGGATCCCACATGCTTTTTTTTTAATGGCCGCCTTAACTTGTTCTGCCTGCCACCTTCAAAGATTTATGTACGTACACCCCCAGGTCTTTCTGCTCCTGCACCTCCTTTAACATTGTACCATTTTGTTTGTTTCCTCACATTTTGGTAGAAAAAAATATCACTTCACACTTCTCTGCGTTAAATTTCATCTGCCATGTTTCCGCCCATTTCACCAGTCTGTCTATGTCCTCTTTAAGTCTGTTACTATTCTCCTCATTATTTACTACATTCTCGTGTTTTGTGTCATCTGCAGACTTTGAAATTATGCTCTGTATTCCCAAGCCCAGGTCATTGATATACATCAAAAAGGGCAGTGGCCCTGGGTAATACCACTGTATACTTCCCTCCAGTCTGAAAAACAACTGTTCACTACTAGTCTCTATTTTCTGTCCCATAGCCAACGTTGTATCCCTACAGCCATTGTCCCTTTTAATCCCATGCGCTTTAATTTTACTTACAAGTCTGTTATGTGGTACTTTGTCAAATGTGATTTGAAAGTCCATGTACAGGTTGTACCTCTCCAGTCCGAACCTCTTTAATCCAGAAACAGCCCTGGTCCGGCATCAATCCTGGCATGGGTAGCGTCCATTGAAAAAAAAAATTGTGGCTCTACGTGTTAAATGTACGTGTGATGCATTTTGGATGACAAATCTTGACGGCCTTGCCCTAGCCAGCTGGAGGTTTTCACACTGGCTGGTGCTGTGGTTTGACACGCGCTCCTCGTTGCCGAGGCCGCCTCTCCTTGCCTGATTGGTGGCGGGCGCACATGCTCTGTGAAGGTGGCAGCGCTGGGCTAAGCCAATATTTTTGCCGCCTTACCGGTCTCAGCAGGGGGGGGTTGTTGTGTGCAGAGGTTGTTGTGTGTGTCTCGGTGCGAGGAGGTTGCCACTTCCAGGGACCAAGGGATATGGGGATAGTGCAGGAAAGTGGAGTTGAGGTAGAAGATCAGCCATGATCTTATTGAATAGCAGAGCAGGCTCGAGGAACCGAATGGCCTTCTCCTGCTCCTATTTCTAATATTCTTATGTACACAACAGGAACTGCACTACCTTCATCAACCCACTCCATTACTTCATCAAAGAATTCGAGTCAAGTAGTCAAACATGATTTGCCTTTTAACAAATCCATGATATTCATTTATAGCCCATACTTTTCCAAGTGCCAGTTAATTTTGTCCAGGATTATTGTGTCTCAAAAGTTTGTCCACCAGCATTGTTGGGCTAATTGGCCTCTATTTGCCAGGTTTAATCCTCTCCCTTGTTTTGAACGGGTGTAATATTTGTAATCCTCTGGTCCTCTGGCACCACCCCCATATCTAAGGAGGGTTGGAAGATTGTGGCCAGAGCCTCTGCAATTTCCACCCTATATCCCTCAGTAACCTAGAATGCATCCCATTTGGCCCGGGTGACTTTTCCACTTTGTACTGCCAACCTTTTAAGTACCTCCTGTTTATTTATATCATATCCAATATCGCTGCTGTCTCCTTTACTGCTACATTGGTAGCATCCTCTTCAGTGAAGACAGATGCAAAGTACTAATTTAGTACCTCAGCCATGCCCTCTGCCTCCAGAAGAATATTACCTTTTTAGCCCTTCCTTTGACTACCCGTTTAATATTCATGTGTTTAGAAAAGACTTTGGGTTCCCTTTTATGTTAGCCGCTAATCTATTCTCCTATTCTTGAATATGAAAATCATTATACAACAGAAGTCTGAATGAGCTGTTCACTTTTCTTAAAATTTGCCACTATGAGCAGACTTACTTGTGAACATAGATACATTGAAACAAGAAGTCACCACAAGTGAATTGAAATGTTTTTTGGTTTCACATTCTAACTTTGCATTGTAATTTACACTAAGATAATGTACCAACATTTCTCTAAAGTAATGATTGAACTTTGGTGTGTAACGCGTGCCATGTTCAGACGGTCCTTCAGTTGCCTGGGAACGTGATAGGTTAGGCAATTGTGAAACTGAATCCCAAAGAGATAAAACTGTTTTAACATTCACCAGAGATGCTACTTGTCTGGAGGAATAAATTCCTGCTTATTACAGAATTATGTTCACGTTGAAATAAAATGTTAAATATTTAGGTAACGGTCTTTCCTGTCCACTCTCTGAGCAGCAGGACCCAGTTCAACAGCGTTACAAAGAGTTGTTGGTTGTACGAGAGCAGTTACTGAAGAAACTGGAGGAACTGCAGATTTCAGACTCTTCGACAGGAATGCCTCCCCATGTTTCCAGCTCATCAGCTTCGTCTTCTCCGGTGCCAGTATCGCCACACTCACAGACAACACTTTGAGATGTACGTGTAGAATTCCGAATACTTGTAGTGCTGATTACTTTAGAGACTCTAAAGAGTTTATATACGTTATACTGCAGCATGTTAAAAGAATGCTGGATAGGGGTGTTGATTTATTTGCATGTTAATACTATAATGCCTCTTTATACAAAAAGTGAATTAAAAATATTTTGATAAATGACATTATTCTAAAAGATGTTTGTGCCTTAGTTTAAATGGTAGCAGGCTGCCGTTTATGTAGGGTTAATGTCCTGCTATTTCTGTTTGAGTTAGTAGTAATGCTGACTTTCGCAATCACTGAATAAAGAAAACTGTGGAATTACTCATCTCAAATGCATACGAGTAGTGAGGGTCTGGAGGACAGCTATCCAGCCTCTATGGATTCCTGCAGAATTGACCAGGAAATCCAGATGCAATATGTTATACAGATACATGTTACATGTGGCTTGCACTGCAAATTATGGATCACATACGGCTTCCTACTTTAATGATGTTGCCGAGGTAATCGGGATAGTACTGGACTATTAATGGAGCTACAGGACCAAACAAAACAGACATCAGGCTAGAGAAATTTTTGAAAGCAAAATGGAAGTGAAATTGATCTTCGGCAGTAGCACATAATGGGCTATAGCGAATCGGCCCCCAGCCTGTTTTACACCCCACCCGAGTAACAGGCTGCTGATTCGCAGTTGCCCATTACGCACCACAAGATCAATTTCGTCCACCCCCAGTGTATTTTTCGGTGACTGTAGATGGTCATTTTCCCCCCCTCCCCCCACCTCATGTGTTGTCATCTATTCCAGTATCAAAATCAAGGCTTGAATAAAATGCGACCAGTTTCTTTCTATGAATATTTTACAGCCTGAGTTCGCTCACATTTTGTAAGTGGAATCTTTCCCTGAACGGAAGCGTCAGCCTATGAGTAGAGCATATGCGATAAACCCGATACTCCAGGAACACCTGCATTCCTAGTGGGGCTTTCCAGCTGCAATTTATGAGCTTACGTAAATAACTGAATATTTCCTCGCTCATTTGTTCATTGTTTGCCATGAGCTAAAATGTTACGCATAATTTAAACAAAATTTGAATTAAATGTATGGTCAATTATAATCTTTGAAATGCCCATTATCTTATTGTCCATCCCTTTAAAGCTGACATTAGTTAGGATTTTGTATAAATGTTTTGTTTTTATGGGCCAGTAAGAATAATGACTGATTTTGAAAATGTATGTCTATCCGAAGCATTTTAGCAGCTACTTACCTGTGGCTTTAATTATGTTGTATACTTGCAACTATCGATCTGAAAAAGCACAGTAGGGCTCAAACACTGGTATTCCTAAGCCTAAAAATTACTGTTGGCACTGTTAATTCTACCAGAGGTTTTAATCCATTTAAAATCACCAGGTTAATACCTGCATTGAAATAGTGAACAAGAGAATGCCGTAAGAAAATGTTAAATATTCCACCATTGATAATACCAATAGTCATTTGTAGACTTTAGTTCCCGATTCTCTAGTGTTACAAGTGTGTTATTTAATAAAGCATAATTTTTTTGCTTAAATGTTCCTTTTAGTAATGCACATAAACTTGTTTACACTTTTGGACACTTTTTTCAAATCAATTTACATCAGCCAAATTTGATACCAATATTAGTTTATGAATTTCATGCTTATTATGCAAGAGCCTTTTGTATTGGTTACTTTTCTTTGAATGTATCTTTAGCACAAAAATTTTCACCTCGATTCATTTTTTTAAGGGCGTGTTAAGGAGATAGTGAGAATTTAACTAAATTGGCAGCACTCACCCGAGTAAGAAGGGTGTGTATTCAAGTCCTATTATGGACTTGACAACATGTTGTAGGCTGTACTGAGTGAGTGCTGCATTGTTGAAAGTGTTCAGATGAGACGTTAAACCAAGGCTTCGTCTGCCAGCGCAGATAGACGTACCAGGTCCCATGGCACTATCCTAAGAAAAGCAGGAGAGTTCTTCTGGTGTCCTGACCAACATTCCTCCTCAACCACCACCAATAAAACACAACAATATTTGGTAATTTGTCCCTTTGCTGTTTGTGGCACCTTGTTAAATGCAACATTTTACCTACATAACAACAGTGATTGCACTTCAAAAAGTAATTCATTGGCTCTGAACTGCTTTGGAACATCCTGAGGACATAACACGCTATATAAATGCAAATTTGTTCTTTCAAATTTGTCACAAATTGAGCAAATTTAGACCAATTCTTCAAAGCTGGTACATTACCCTGTTCATATTTGCTTCAAATTCCAGAGATCTGAATTGAATTTAGCTGCATCCTAGTGTCAGCCATTTACACCTTATTCCATTGTACCAGGGAAACCAGTTCAGAGAGAAATCGCGTTTGGACTTGGGAAAAATTTACATATGCTTGAATTTGTGCAGTTCCTACTCTACATTTTAAACTTGGTTATACGTAAGCCTGCTCTGTTGCTGTTAAACTTTAATTGGATTTGGCTGATAGCTGTGGGTCATAAATGGATCATTACAATTGTTTTAGTCTTTTATGTCCTGAATGTGAATATGCCCGATGTCATAATCCAAACCTGAAATCGAATGAGGGATTTGCCAGTGCTGAAAACTTTACATTAAATTACCGCTGTCGGTCAGATTTAACCAGTAGATCAAACATTTGTACCTTTTAGAGCTGTGTGTGCTCAGAAACTGGTGTAGATAGCAAGCATACATGAAGAGCTCGGTCAGTTGAAATTTTCCATTGTCCTCCATCTGGTTGTAAAGTCCAGTTGCTCCCTGAATTTTCTGTTGCACGTGATAAGTTGTGGGGATGGCACATTTTCTTCCATTTTTGGTTTTGTTAGGCCTGCTGTCAATCATTACCTCAGTTTAAAAATGCTTCATCAAACAAAAATTGAATTCAAGGCTTAGAAACTATAATTGGTTTTAGATATTTTGTAATAAGTGTTTGCAAATCCTACTCTTTGTCTTTACGTGATTAATAAGTTGTGGATTGTTACGCATTCCATTTTTTTTGGCAATATTCTTCAAGAATATCACTAAACAGGGAAATCCAGACTGGTTGAACCATTTTACTTTTGTTGGCTGATCTGTATCATGCAACATTTTTTTTCCTTCATTTAAGTAACAAACTGTAGTAGCCAGAGGCCTTTATTCTGTGGGCTATGAAGCATTCGTAATTGAAGAAAGATAAAATTAATTTCCATGGTGACAAATTACACTGTTACATTAATGCTGATGCTCGCAGAATCTACTGAAATTTACAAATTATATTTTGTGGCCAAAAAGTGTAGCTGTCGGATTTCTTAGTGTTTAGTATTCAGATGTTTCTCTAGCTTGTTGATCTGAATACTAGCCTGTTGTAATTGGACTGAAACGTTCTGGTATGCTGCACATATTGCATTGCGACTACTGACTTATGTGTTCATTTTGTTTAATGTTGCTGCCCTAAAAAAAACATTTTCCCTTGAAATGGGTTTCTGATGAAAAATGGGCTTTTGTATCTGCAAATATAAATAAGTAAATGGAAGTAAATTATACTTCTAAAGGGTACTCGGGGATTGATGAGATATAGTACATTATTGGTGCGGAAGATTCAGTAATTGAATTAGCGGTCCTGCTTGTGAGTGTGGTTATAACCCATTGTTAATCTCTATTGAGTGTTCTGTTTTACCACAATTGTACACTTAATTTCATGGAAAGTTTTGGAATTTAACGAATCATTTTTAATGGTCATTAAAACCAGTTTCATTGCTGTTAATTTTGTGATCAATTATGATACAATAAGTAAATTACAGCACTTGCATATATTTATTACACAGTTTAAACAAATCTCAAAATTTACAATTGTGATTTAAACATACTTTGGTCTAAATGTAGTCTTCATTTTGTTTCTCTAAGTCGGTGTCCTTTTTGAGTCCTGTTTAGATTTACTTGACAATAATGCTTTGCCACTACAGAGTGGACCAGAAACAACCTGCAATGGGTGAAACTCCTGTATTCATGAGCTTTAGTCAAAATGAGGACTTTTGTGTTTTAAGCTGGAACGCAGTGTTATACTCTCATTGACTTTTTCGTTAAAAAAATTATCCAAGCAGGAATTTCACCCTCGCTAATGTGTAGCCTTTGTATCTTGTCCATATGTTTTTTGATTATATTTAATTATGCTCAGGATGTTTGCCTTTAAACTAGCTTTCTGGGTTTTTTTTTCCACATCTGCAGTTTCTGAAAGCTGCACATATTTTGAGAGGGGGCAGCAAAATTACTGATTATAAAGAAGTAAATGTTGATAACACAGTAAGTAAAGATAACTAATGGAATGTGGATAATGGTTCCGAGACCATAGTACTGGTCACATGCCTTGTATACATTGCTTTGACAAATTGATGTTTATAATTAAACAGCATATAAAACTGATCTATGTTGTATGTCTGCCTTGTATAGTCAAATATAATGCTACTGTCTGGCTATTGTGAAATAATAAAAAATTACATAATGTAAATTATCTCTTCAGATGTTCTGATATTTCCACCAACACATTAAACACTAATTTCTATGTCATCCATGTTATAAAAAACTTTGTAATTCCTGCCCATCACACTTCAAATATCACAAAGTACTTAGTGCAAATTTTTCTGTTGTACTTTTTAGCATATTCATCATCATATGCAGTCCCTCGAAATCGAGGAAGACTTGCTTCCACTCTAAAAGTGAGTTCTCAGGTGACACTGCAGTCTAATAGGGGAATTACAGTCTCTGTCACAGGTGGGACAGACAGTGGTTGAAGGAAAGGGTGGGTGGGTAGTCTGGTTTTCTGCAAGCTCCTTCCGCTGTCTGCGTTTGGTTTCTGCATGCTCTCGGCGACGAGACTTGAGGTGCTCAGCGCCCTCTTGGATGCTCTTCCTCCACTTAGGGCAATCTTAGGCCGAGGATTCCCATTGCCTCCAGGCTAGATCCAAGGTCGTCGCATCCTCTGTCATCGAACTACAGTACGCGGACGACGCTTGCATCAGCGCACATTCAGAGGCCGAACTCCAAACCATCGTCAATATCTTCACCGAGGCGTACGAAAGCATAGGCCTTACACTAAACATCCGTAAGACACAGGTCCTCCACCAACCTGACCCCGCCTCACAGCACTGCACCCCTCCTCCCCGCCACCCCCCCCCGCCCCCCCCCCCCCAGGTAATCAAAATCCACGGCGCGGCCTTGGACAATGTGGACCATTTTCCATAGCTCTGGAGCCTCCTATCAGCAAGGGAAGACATCGACGACGAGGTCCAACACTCAACACTACCTCCAGTGTGCCAGCGCAGCCTTCGGTCGCCTGAGGAAGAGAGTGTTTGAAGACCAGGACTTCAAATCTGGCACCAAGCTTATGGCCTACAGGGCCCTCCTATATGGCTGAGACGTGGACCATATACAGTAGACACCTCAAAGCGCTGGAGAAGTTAGCATATTATAAAGAAACAAAGGCAGCCATTTGCAATGCACTGATGAACGCTTCAGGCACAGAATATACCAGAGCAACATTGCAGCTTCTTAATTGACCAACGCACAAATGAAGGCATGGTTATAATCTTCAACCTTTGAATGAATTCACTAAAGAGTCACACATGTACACTTTAGCAGCCAAAATGCATTGTGTTTTACATGATGTGATATGTTCCTGGCCTAAATTCTTGTGAGCAATGCTACGGGAGCTTTGCATACACACGAATGTATGTAGACATAAATAGAGTTTTGCGCATGTCCACTGCATGCCAGATATTACAGATGCAAAACAATGGGTTTTTTCTGGAAATAAACTCAATCATAGAGCTTAAAATATGCAATCTGCAGAGTTCCTGACCAATCACATCTTTCTCTCCTCTCCCCTCCCCACTCAGCATTCCGAAGGGACTGCTCCCTCTGCAGCCAGATATAAAAGGGGTCAGAGGGTCTAGTAAGGAGGAGGAACTGAGGGAAATCTTTATTAGTCGGGAAATTGTGTTGGGGAAATTGATGGGATTGAAGGCCGATAAATCCCCAGTGCCTGATGGACTGCATCCCAGAGTACTTAAGGAGGTGGCCTTGGAAATAGCGGATGCATTGACAGTCATTTTCCAACATTCCATTGACTCTGGATCAGTTCCTATCGCGTGGAGGGTAGCCAATGTAACCCCACTTTTTAAAAAAGGAGGGAGAGAGAAAACGGAATTCTAGACCGGTCAGCCTGACCTCAGTAGTGGGTAAAATGATGGAATCAATTATTAAGGATGTCATAGCAGCGCATTTGGAAAATGGTGACATGATAGGTCCAAGTCAGCATGGATTTGTGAAAGGGAAATCATGCTTGACAAATCTTCTGGAATTTTTTGAGGATGTTTCCAGTAGAGTGGACAAGGGAGAACCAGTTGATGTGGTATATTTGGACTTTCAGAAGGCTTTCGACAAGGTCCCACACAAGAGATTAATGTGCAAAGTTAAAGCACATGGGATTGGGGGTAGTGTGCTGACGTGGATTGAGAACTGGTTGTCAGACAGGAAGCAAAGAGTAGGAGTAAATGGGTACTTTTCAGAATGGCAGGCAGTGACTAGTGGGGTACCGCAAGGTTCTGTGCTGGGGCCCCAGCTGTTTACATTGTACATTAATGATTTAGACAAGGGGATTAAATGTAGTATCTCCAAATTTGCGGATGACACTAAGTTGGGTGGCAGTGTGAGCTGCGAGGAGGATGCTATGAGGCTGCAGAGTGACTTGGATAGGTTAGGTGAGTGGGCAAATGCATGGCAGATGAAGTATAATGTGGATAAATGTGAGGTTATCCACTTTGGTGGTAAAAATAGAGAGACAGACTATTATCTGAATGGTGACAGATTAGGAAAAGGGGAGGTGCAACAAGACCTGGGTGTCATGGTACATCAGTCATTGAAGGCTGGCATGCAGGTACAGCAGGCGGTTAAGAAAGCAAATGGCATGTTGGCCTTCATAGCGAGGGGATTTGAGTACAGGGGCAGCAAGGTGTTGCTACAGTTGTACAGGGCCTTGGTGAGGCCACATCTGGAGTATTGTGTACAGTTTTGGTCTCCTAACTTGAGGAAGGACATTCTTGCTATTGAGGGAGTGCAGCGAAGATTCACCAGACTGATTCCCGGGATGGTGGGACTGACCTATCAAGAAAGACTGGATCAACTGGGCTTGTATTCACTGGAATTCAGAAGAATGAGAGGGGACCTCATAGAAACGTTTAAAATTCTGACGGGTTTAGACAGGTTAGATGCAGGAAGAATGTTCCCAATGTTGGGGAAGTCCAGAACCAGGGGTCACAGTCTAAGGATAAGGGGTAAGCCATTTAGGACCGAGATGAGGAGAAACTTCTTCACCCAGAGAGTGGTGAACCTGTGGAATTCTCTACCTGTTGAGGCCAATTCACTAAATATATTCAAAAAGGAGTTAGATGAAGTCCTTACTACTCGGGCGATCAAGGGGTATGGCGAGAAAGCAGGAAGGGGGTACTGAAGTTGCATGTTCAGCCATGAACTCATTGAATGGCGGTGCAGGCTAGAAGGGCTGAATGGCCTACTTCTGCACCTATTTTCTATGTATGTCACCCCCAGCACCCCCTCTCCTTCCCATGGCACCTTCTACAAGCGCAGGAGATGCAACACCTGCTCTTTTACCTCCTCCATTCCCACTATCCAGGGCCCCAAATACTCTTTCCAAGTGAAACAGTGATTTACTTGTACTTCTTTCAATTTAGTATACTGTATTCACTGCTCACGATGTGGTCTCCTCTACATTGGGGAGACCAAGTGTAGATTCTGTGACCACTTTGCTGAACACCTCCATTCAGTCCGAAAGTGTGACCCTGAGCTTCCAGTCGCCTGTCACTTTAATTCTCCATTCCACTCCCACTCTGATATCTCTATCCCCTGACTCTTCCACTGTTCCAATGAAGCTCAAAGCAAGCTCGAGGAGCATAAGCTCATCTTTCGTTTAAGTACTTTACAGCCTTCTGGACTCAACATTGAGTTCAACAATTTCAGAGCATAACCTCTGGCCACCTTTGGCTCTCTTTCCCCCACCCCCCAACCACCATGTTCCCCCCCCCCCTTTCTCTATAATGGCAGCTGGTCACTACTACGCCATTCACACCCTATCCAGATTAACCTTTTTCTGACCTCTGTCATTACCATTTCAATTCGGCCATCATCCCTTTTGTGTCTCTCATCTCTTCTGCCTTTGTTCTTTCTTCCGCTCCCCCTTTCAGTGCCTAAGAATGTGCTTTTCGAACATTTGGCAGTTCTGACGAAGGGTCATCAACCCGAAACGTTAACTCTGTTTTTCTCTCCATAGATGCTGCCTGACCACCTGAGATTTCCAGCATTCTCTTTATTTCAGATTCCAGTATTTTGCTTTTGTATAAGTAATAAACTTGATTGATTTGAGCTTGTTTGCTTAAGTTGGACTTTGTGGCCTTAAAGTGACACAGCACTGCCTTGGCAGTGGAATAATACATTGTGCATCACATGGTACAATACTCCTGTCCTTATAAAATTGACCATCATACAGGCTGCTAGTAGCCTTAAAAATATATACAATGAGGCTTACGTAGCTTTGCGAGGTGTTATGTAGTGGGTGTATTGCCTGAATATGCAACTTGTCAACAAGAACAAGGTATGTGATTTTCCCAGAGTACATTAACGAGGGAGGTCTGTATGAAATCATAAATAATATTTGAATGATCTGTCAGCCGTGGCTCAGTTTGTGGCACTCTCGCTTTTAAGTCAGAATTATAGAATGGTTACAGCACAGAAGGAGGCCATTCATCCCATCGAGCCCATGCTGGCTCCACAAGAGAACTTCAGCGAGTCTCACTCGCCCACCCTTTCCTTGAGCCCGGTTGCATCTGCAAAAAAACTTCAGCTAATCTCATTCCCCCACCCTTTCCCTGTGCCCTGCAATTCTTTTTCCATCAGGCACTTCTCCAATTCCTTTTTGAAAGCCACGATTGAGTCTGCCTCCACCACCCTCTCAGGCAGTACATTCCAGATCATAACCACTCGCTGCGTTAAAAAAGTATTTCCTCCTGTTGCCTTTGGTTCTTTTGCCAATCACCTTAAATCTATGTCCTCTGGTTCTCGACCATTCCGCCAATGGGAACAGCTTCACCCCATGTACTCTGTCTAGCCCGCTTGTGATTTTGAATACCTCTCAGAAGATTGTGGGCTCAAGTCCCACTCCAGCGACTGAAGCACAAAAGTCTAGGCTGACATTCCAGTGCAGTGCTGAGGAAGTACTGCACTTTTGGGTGAGACGTTAAACCGAGGTCGTGTCTCCTATCTCAGGTGGACATAAAAGATCCCATTGCACTATATCGAAGAAGAGCAGGGGAGTTATCCCTGGTGTCTTGGCCAATATTTATCTCTCAATCGACATCACTAAAACATTAGTCATTATGACATTGCTGCTTGTGGGAACTTGCTGTGCGCATATTGGCTGCCACGTTTCCTACATTATAAAAGTGACTGCTCTTCAAAAGTACTTCATTGGCTGTACAGGGCTTTGGGATGTCCTGGGGTTGTGAAAGGTGCTATATATATGCAAGTCTCATCCGTTTAGAGAAACCAGCATTTCATTGTAAAACAAATAACATTTTGCACTCAAAAAGAGCTTTGATATAGACATACTGGATCAAATACGGGTCAACACCCAGAGAACATAAATTTGAAGTAATTGATAGAAGGTTTAAAGGGGATTTGAGGGGAAATTTCTTCACGCAGAGGGTTGTGGGGGTCTTGAACTCACTGCCTGAAAGGGTGGTAGAGGCAGAAACTCTCACCACATTTAAAAAGTACTTGGATGTGCACCTGAAGTTACGGACCTAGAGCTGGAAAGTGGGATTAGACTGGATAGCTTCTTGTTGGCCAGCATGGACATGATGGGCTGAAATGGCCACCTTCCGTGCTGTAAACGCCTATGATTCTTTAACGTGCATTTTCCCCTCACTATGGCTTATGTAGTGCGTCTCAGTCTGTGCTGAATTAACTCATCTTGAGCAATAATTGGGCATCGGCAGCTGGCCTCAGTGCCTATGGGGAAATCGGCCGACGTTTCCATTGCTGATCCCAAAACAGTGGCTGTTTAGGGAGGATAGGATTGAGCTGACTGATGATCCTTCACCATTGAATAACCAACCAACACTCACTGTCTAGCCTCACACATGAAGACTGGTGACTTTGGTAATGACAACTTTTATTTATGTAACACCTTTTAATGTAGAAAAACGTCCCAAAGGGCTTCAGAGATGGAATGAAAATTGATTTTTAACCAAGAAAGGTGAACAGAAGTTTGGTCAAAGGAGGGTCTTCAAGGGGGAAAGGAACGGCTTTAGGGAGAGACTTCTAGACCATGCGATGCAGATAGAGGAATGGTCACCAATGTTGGGCAAAGGAGAAGAATGGAGATACACAAGGCCAGAGTCGGGGTGGGGGAGAGAAGAGTTGTAGAGCTCGAGGAAGTTACAGGAGGGAGGAGTGAGGCAAGGAAGGGATTTTAATATAAGTCTGAGAATTTTAAATTTGAAGCATTGAGGGGCTGGGAGCCAATGTGCTTAGGCAGGGATAGAGGTGGGCAATATAAGGAATACTGGCACCTGTACAACTGTGCCCTGCAAGATACATACCTTCAAGATTTGGAGGACCCAACCCACCCAAATAAAGCAGATTGGTTCTTAATGATACAGTTTGGGCAGCCTGCCAGCAAGCATGATTATTCCATTTTATACAAACATGTTTCCTCTATGTGCTGGAGTCCATTTTATTAATGGGTGAAATGATTAGTCATTCAGACTAACACCTACATGTATGTGAAGGTGATGGGGGAGGTCATCTAATAGTGAACTGCATGAATTGTGTTACTGTCTCAGTGTTTAATCAGATTCGCCACATTGTGCTATTTGATATATAATGCTGGCATTATTAATTGTGCATCTCCTGCATTCTTTCTACACTTCACCATTAGTTCTATAACCACAGGCATGTAAATGATCCAGTTTTCAGTTTAGAAGCCTCCTATATGCTCAGTTCATCTGAACATCTTTAATTTTGTGGTAATGTATTGTTATGTATGCAAAAAAGGTACAAACTGAGTACTGTTTAACTAAGCAAGGTACAACCTTGTTCCTGCTTTATTATGGCCCAAAGCGTCTGACTCTCAAAATGGTTGGCTTTTTATACCTGAGCAGCACCATGTGTATGCTGCTCAGTGGCCTCCAACAATGACGCCAGCTGGTGGCTAGAAACAGAATGTACATATGTACATACATGACAATACCCCCCCCAAGATCTTATCACAGTCTTTCACAGGTTGAGACATTCCGGTGCTTTGCGTTCTCGGGTTGACCGTCTCAGTTCGATTCCAGCCTTGGGTGAGTGTGCAGGGTCTGTTGTGGCTGGTGGCTGGATGACTGACTTGTTGGGGGTGGCAGTGGCCATGTGAGGAATTGCAAGTCCATTTTTATTGAACAAGTCTGTGATGGAAATTCTGGGTTCACTGATGACCCTTGAGTCCACTGAAGGCTGCTGGTAGGTTGGTTGGTCGTTGATGGTTTCTTCGTCCGACTGCTCTGGCTCATCTGTGTGCCTCAGCTTTGTTTGATCCATGTGTTTTCTGCAAGTTTGCCCATTCTTGAGCTTAATAACAAATACTCTGTTGCCCTCCTTGGCCATGACCATACCAGCGATCCATTTGGGACCCTGACCATAATTCAACACATATACAGGATCATTAACAGAAATCTCATGTGACACAGTTGCGCGGTCGTGGTACCCTTGTTGACTTTGTCTTCTGTATTCAACATGATTACTTAAATCCGGGTGTACAAGAGATAACTTGGTCTTAAGACCTCTTTTCATCATGAATTCAGCAGGCGAGACCCCTGTGAGTGTGTGAGGTCTTGTCCTGTAATTCAGCAGTATGCAAGACAAGCGAGTCTGCAGTGACCCTTGGGTTACTCTCTTCATGCTTTGCTTGATAATTTGTATTGCACGTTCTGATTGCTCGTTGGATGCAGGCTTGAACGGTGCTGACCTTACATGTTTTATGCCGTTAAGTTTTACAAACTCCTGAAACTCCTGACTGGTGAAGCACAACCCATTGTCGCTCACCATTATGTCAGACAGACCATGTGTCGCGAACATGACATTGAGATTCTCCATGGTTGCCGTGGACGTACTGGATGACATGATTATGCATTCTATCCACTTCGAATAAGCAACACCACCACTAAAAACATCTTGCCCAGGAAGGGACCTGCAAAATCTATATGGATCCTGCACCAGGGTTTGGATGGCCATGACCACAGACTCAGGTGTAGTAGAAAAGTTTAAAGTTAACCTATGTATACGGGAACAGGCCACAGGGCCAAAGGACTGCGTGATCTAAATGTAATTTTTGGATTGTAACCACCAATTTAAAAATGGGTTTAAAGATTGCATCCATTAACGTGCGTAGCATTAAGTCAACTACGCGATGTGTTTCCACCCTGGGGTACTTTGCCAAGGTCAAGGCAGACCTGCTATTCTAGCAGGAGTGCGGCCTGCTGCACTTCAGCAGTTACCAGTGGTCGCAATGGTGGTCCCACGGACTATCCATCTGGTCAGGAGGCAACGATTGCCGTTCCTCCGGCCTGTGCATTCTGCTGTGGGGAGGCCACTTTACCATCACAGAAGTTAAGGAGGTGGTGGGCGGCCGCCTCCTCGTAGCAGATGTATAAAAATGTTCCTCTAAGGCTAATTAACGCGTATGCCTCGCCTCTCAGAAGCGAGCGGCTGGCCCTACTCCAGCAGCTCCCACTGCTACTGGCGACATCCAGACCGGTCGTTCTGGGCGGTGACTTCAACTGCATCATCGATGCGGCCGGACGATCCAGCAGAGCGGCAGCAAACTGGACACCATGTTCAAACTCCTGATGAACGTGGTAAAAGATGCAGAAGGGGGATAGGGAGGAAATCAAAAACTGGCGGCCCATCTTACTGCTCAATGTGGACTACAAGATCCTGTCAAAGGTCATTGCAAACAGGGTCAAGTCTGCTCTGGAGCTGGTGATCCACCCGGACCAGGCCTGTGCCGTCCCCGGCAGGAAGATCTCTGATAGCCTTGCGCTACTCACGGATACGATCGCCTACGTGCGGGACAGGAGGGTGGACACCTGTTTAATCAGCTTGGACCAGGAGAAGGCCTTTGACAGGATATCGCACACGTACCTGATGGACATGCTCTCCAAGATGGGGTTTGGGGAGGGTATCCGCAATTGGATCCAACTGCTCTACACAGACATCAGTAGCGCAGTTCTAATCAACGGGTGGGAAAATGAAAGCTTTCTGATCAGGTCTGGAGTCAGGCAAGGCTGTCCTCTCTCGTCTGTCTTGTTTGTGTGCTGTATCGAACCTTTTGCCAAGTCCATCAGGAAGGATGCGGGCATTAGAGGGGTGATGATCTCAGGCAGCGGAAGCGCTCAGGTCAAGACCTCCCTGTACATGGACGACGTCACCGTCTTTTGCTCGGATCCGCAGTCAGTCCACAATCTACAACCAGTTTGAACTGGCCTCGGGAGCGAAGGTCAAATGCAGCAAAAGCGGGGCCATGTTCTTTGGCAACTGGGCCGACCGATCCTTTATTCCCTTCACCGTTAAGCCAGATTACCTGAAGGTGTTGGGAATATGGTTCGGAGCGGACGGGGCGTGCGCCAAAAATTGGGAAGAGCGTACCGCCAAAGTGAAACAAAAACTGGGATGGTGGAAACTGCGCTTCCTTTCCATGGCAGGAAAGAACCTGGTCATCAGGAGTGAGGTGCTCTCGGTGTTGCTGCACGTGGCGCAGGTCTGGCCCATCTCGCGCTCCTGTGCCGCGGCAGTCACCCGGGCCGCCTTCCACTTTGTCTGGAGGTCCAAAATGGACCGTGTCCGCAGAGACACAATGTACAAATCTCTGGACAGTGGAGGAAAGGATGTTCCGAACGTGGCCATCATCCTGATGGCCACCTTTGTGTGCGGCTGCATCCCAGTACGCAAACACCAAGTGTCTCTACGTGCTGAGGTTCTACCTGTCCCCGGTGTTGCGAAGGGTGGGTCTGGCCACGCTGCCGCGAAACGCCCCCACCAGTTGCACCATGCTTGTCCACCTGTCCTTCGTGGAAAAGTTTTTCAGAAAAAACCTCTTTGACCACAAGGCCATAAAGTAGTGGTCAGCACGTAAGGTCCTGGACGCCCTACGAAAGAAGGAGAGGATGGACCCTGCGGGTGGTTCCCTGAGCAGATTGTCGAACTCGTTTGGCAGAACGTCTCCCCCAGAGCTTTCACACAAGCACCAAGACGTAGCTTGGTTGGCGGTGAGGGGGGCCCTACCCATCAGATCCTTCATGCACAGCCGGGGTTTCAGAGACACGGCTCTCTGCCCCCGAGTTGGCTGTGGTGCAGACGAGACAGTCATCCATCACCTTTGGTCTTGCCGAAACTTGCTGGTCCTCCAGAGCAAGGAGATGTCCACGTCTGCGTGTTGCAGACTGGCGCAATCCAAGATCCAGGATTACGTGCTGAGGGACGCACTAAAAATTGGTGCAGTCGCCACAAAGGCACGGTGGGGAAGAGCCACAGTTTAAAGCCCTTCCGTCACGATAAACCCAGGAGCTGGAATCAGTATAAAACTCCCCTCGGGCTGTACTTATAAACTTTTTGTATATATAGAGCACCATGATCTGAAAAAACCTATGTAGTGCCATGTATAATGCAAGTTCTGTTTAGTAATGTATGTTGCAAAGAAATGTAACTGTACCCTCACCCATTCCGTGTACCGTATAGTGCCACTAGGAAAGCAATATGATGACTGTATTAAAATGTATCCTGGATTATACTGAAACGTACCTCGAAATGTAAAGCAAGCAAATCTATTGAACGGAACTGCTGTTAGCATCCAAATGTATTGTATGGAATTGCTGACCGCATCCAAATGTACTGAACTGCCTTCCAATGTATTGTGCAAATTTTTATATGAATAAAGTATATTTTGATATTTTTTAAAAAGATTCCGCTGGTGCTTTGCTGAGCTGCATGCAGGTGTTGCACTGATGCATGCATGCTTCCAGCTCAGAATCAATTCCTGGCCACCATACTGTTATGTCTTTAGATGCTCTGATAATGACTCCACGAGGCAAGATGTTGTACTTGAACTGTAGTGACCTTAGTCCTTTATTGATAACTCCAGAGTGAGGATCACACATGGTGGCCTGCCTTTTATACTAGGCCAGGCACACCTGTACAGGTAACCTACAAGTCTCCCACTGCTGTGCCCTCTGGTGGCACACCTTGTAATAGTACAAACAGTAACCATGTAGGATACATGACATCACTCTCCCCTAAGCCTTTCGTGCGAATCGCCTCTGCATTGATTGCTCGCTGGGCTTAGCTCTATCTGGTTGACCCTAGGCAGGTCATTTCCAACTTGAACTTGGGTGAGTGGGTGGTGTTTCATTGGCAGTAGAGTGCTGGTGGTTTCTGTTTGTGTGTCCATGAACACTCCATTCTCTCCCCTCCCCCCCGTCCATCCCCGCTCCCACATATAGATGGTGCCATTAGCTCATTACATTCATGTCCAAAGGAAAAGAAATTGCATTCACAGTTTTGCAGTAGTGGTGCATGCTTGGAATATTCTTGGTGAGGACAAACTAGTGCCAGGACTGCTGGATGGTGTCCAGGTAGTCTGGTGATGGAGCAGTACCCAGTGCTGGCAGTAGGAACCCGGTTGGCTCAGGTTGCTTGCTCTCAGGGGTTTTGCCGTTGTTCCTCGCGTCGGGCAGGTTCATAGATGCCTGTGACCTCCCTGTCCTCTCCTTACGCCCTGGGTCACTGCTGCTCCCTGAGGGGCAGTCGTCTAGCAGTGCACAGGGAACTGCTGACTCGCATGCCTGGGCATTATTTGGTTTGGGATCCTGGCTGGTCCCGGTCCCATTTGAGAGAACTTTTGCAGGTGACCCTTCGTTCCCGGGTATGGCCATGGTGGTGATAGGGTCTGGGGGCTGCGCCTTGGCACAGTTTGCTCTTTCAGGTTTGTGGCGGTTGGTGCCATCGGGTGCCTGAGAGGTGGAACCGATCGGGGCAGGGTATCGATACCGGTGTCGTTGTCCTCCTGAGATCGCTTGCTCTGTAGCTTGTATGTGTTGGCTGCTTGTGGCCACACTCCATGGTGCATGACTCTGATCCGAGGGATGCAGGCTACTGCATTGGGTAGCTCGCTGGACCTGTGTGTTCCCGATGGGTGTCTGCCCACTGCATTGACTGAATGCAGTTGAAATCCTACATCGCACAACTTTTCACTATTCATGGTAAGTAATCTGTAGCTCCCATCGCGATCGTGCGACTTTTCTTTACTTATTACATGTACACAATTCCGATCATTAATTACACATTTTACATCTAACTCACAGTTGCTATTACATTGAGACTTTTCTTTGCTTGTTGTATGTACACAACTCTGATCATCAATTGCACATTTTACATCTAACTCACAGTTGCTCTTACATTGATTAAGAATGTGGAACCGTCCCTTTAAGTGTGGTGGGTTGCAGGCCTCCTTTAAGAGAGCCTTGCTATCTTTACCCCAATCCGTTTCTCCATTTGGTGACACGTGATACTCCATCAGCGCTGTATCTCGTGGTCTCGCTGCGGCCATCTTTTTCTTCAGCGCTCCACCTCGTGATTTGGGCGCCATCTTTCCTTCCTCCACGATGTCGACTGTGGTGATCCTCTTCTCCCCGGGTTCTGCCACCGAAGCTGGGAGATCGCCTCTGGATCCGATTTTCTTCCTCCGGAGTCCTGCCACTGGAGCCTGGAAGGTGTGTTCGGGTCGTCTCAGCTGGAGCATCTCCACGCAGTCGTGCTGAGCTGTCTGTGCCTCGGGTGCTGTGCTGGTCTGCTCTCTGGTGCCGGATCCAACCTCCGGTGGGGGCTTTCTTTGCCTCTGAGCGCGGAGGACGTCGATCGCTGGAAGGATGAAATCTTCCCAGCTTCAATGGATCTTCTCCATCCACCTTCTTCTGAGTAGCGTTGGTCCATCACCTGCAACAATCCACAGGGGTAACTTGTGCACTGCGTCATCATAGAGTACCTTTACATCTGCACTACCAACGACTGGGATAAGTTCATCGGTGTAGGTGTGCAGCTTTGCCTGAACCGGGACCAACTTGGGTCGTTCAGTTTGATTGTCCCACAGCCTCTCAACGGCTTCTTGATTAATTTCTGACTGACTCACCCCCGTGTCCACTTCCATGAAGACTGGAATGCCATTTATCTCGACTTCCATGCTCAACGGAGAACACTCGGTGGTGCAGGTAAACATGCCATATACCTCATTGTGGGGCTGAGCTGCCTCTCTGACTATCGTTGCGTAATCCCCGCTGGATTCATGGCCATCTGCAGACTCTTCATCAACACAGTGAGTCATATTTCTTTTACACATTCGCTGGAGGTGGCCCTTTGTGCTGCAGTCTTTACACACATAGTCTTTAAAGCAGCACTGGTGAGCCCTGTGATTCCCTCTGCAACGCCAGCATGGAGCTACTCAGTTAGCCCCCCTTGGCAGACTCTGAGTTGAGGCACTTGGGGGCCTGTTCTCACTTTCCTGAGACGGTTCATGTTCTACAGTCCAGCCTCTAAAAGGCACCTCTCTGTGCACAGTACTTGCCGGCTTTGAGTCCTGAGGAAGAGTCATCTGCCTAGAGCCGCAGGTCAAGGTCATGAATGCTTGGCTCACGGAGATGGCCTTCTGCAGCGTGACTGTGGTATCCTCAGACAGTAGCTTATGAAGAAGGCCCTCATGGCCGATTCCAATGACAAAGATATCCTACAGCACTTCGGTGAGATGGTTGCCGAAATCACACAGTGCCGCCAGCCTCCTGAGGTCTGCAGCATATTTCGCGATTTCCTGGCCTTCGGGCTGTCGGTGAGTGTAAAGTCGGTGTCTGGCTGTGAGGATGCTCTCTTTGGGCTTGAGTTCTTGGATCAGCATTACAAGCTCCTCGTACGTCTTGGTCATTGTCTTCGCTGGTGCCAGAAAGTCCCTACGAGGCCATAGACGGTGGGCCCACAACTGGTTAGCAGGATAGCTCTGCGCTTATCAGCCAGTGTGGCCCGGGTTGTCGCCTGCCAGGTCGTTTGCTGTGAAGAAATGGTCGAGCCTCTCCACGAAGGCATCCCAATCATCACCATCAGCGAACTGTTGCAACGTACCAAGGGTAGCCATTTTCGCGTGAAGGTCTGTAATCTCGTTGCCAATTGTTATGTCTTTAGATGCTCTGATAATGATTCCACGAGGCAATGTGTTGTACTTGAACTGTCGTGACCGTAGTCCTTTATTGATAACTCCAGAGTGAGGATCACACATGGTGGCCTGCCTTTTATACTAGGCCAGGCACACCTGTACAGGTAACCTACAAGTCTCTCACTGCTGTGCCCCAAACAGTAAGCATGTAGGATACAGGACACATACGTGGGACCTGGCGATGGCCTTCATCATCACTATACCAGAATGTGTGCTGTGTAAATCATGCACTAACTTCTCTCTCCCTTTCTTAGGCATTACAACACGATTGCTCCACAATATGCAATCTGCTTGAATAGACAGTTCGTCCTTGCGATGATTGTACGGTTTGGCCTCGCACATTTGATTAGGTATGGCAGACCAATCCTCTTTGAGGATGCAACCCTTTACCACCGATAATATCGGGTCCTGGCTGGTCCAGATCTTAACTTGTTGAGCCGTGATAGGGATACCTGCACTCTCAAAAGCATCCATGATTAATATTAAATCTGTCGGTTGTGGCGTTTCCACCTCCGGTGTGGGCAACGGCAACCGGCTCAAAGCATCGGCACAATTCTCTGTGCCAGGTCTGTGGCGAATGACATAATCATAGGTAGATAATGTCAGCGCCCACCTTTGGATGTGGGATGAAGCGTTGTTATAGATACCTCTCGGAAAACAACGAAATGAGCGGCTTGTGATCGGTCTCTAATTCGGAGCTCAGACCGAACAGGTATTGATGCATCTTTTTAACACCATACACACATGCTAAAGCTTCTTTTTCTACCATACTGTAGGCTCTTTCTGCTTTAGACAAACTTTTGGATGCATACGCGACAGGTTGAAGTTTCCTCAACTCATTGGCTTGTTGTAACACGCAACCAATTCCATATGACGATGCAGCACAGGCCAAAACTAAATGTTTACATGCGTCATAATGTACCAGCAGCTTGTTCGAGCAAAGCATATTGGTGGCTTTCTCGAAAGCTCTGTCTTGCAATGCGCCCCACACCCAGTTGTTGCCTTTTCTCAAATTCATGTGCAGTGGTTCAAGTAAGGTGCTCAATTTAGGTAGAAAGTTACCAAAGTAGTTGAGTAGACCCAGGAACAAATGCAGCTCCGTCACGTTCTGCAGCTTGGGTGCATTCTTGATGGCCTTGGTTTTCATGTCAGTAGGTCTGATGCCATCAGCGGCAATTTTCCACCCAAGGAATTCAAGCACCGGTGCCATGAAGACACACTTCAAGCGTTTAAGTCTGAGACCCACACTGTCCAAACGTAGTAGAACCTCTTCCAGGTAGTTCAGATGTTCCTTGGAGTCATGACCGGTGATCAGGATGTCATCTTGGAACACAACAGTTCTGGGAACGGACTTCAGTAGACTTTCCATATTCCTCTGGAATATTGCTGCAGCCGAGCGAATTCCAAACAGGCACCTGTGGTAAATAAACAGTCCTTTGTGACTGTTAATGCACGTAAGTCTCTTCGACGTCTCGACCAGCTCCTGCATCATATAGGCCGACGTCAAGTCCAGCTTTGTGAACGACTTCCCTCTGGTTAGCGTTGCAAACAAGTCATCAGCCTTCGGTAACGGGTACTGATCTTGTTTCGAAACCCTGTTAATCATAGCCTTGTAGTCTCCACAGATTCTGACTGTGCCATCACTTTTCAGCACAGAAACAATGGGGCTGGCCCATTCATTAAAGTCGACCGGTAATCTGATCACTTCACGCTGGAGTCTGTCCAGTTCAATTTCGACCTTCTCCCTCATCATATACGGCACTGCCCGAGCTTTATGATGGACGGGTCTTGCATCTAAGTCCACGTGGATCTGCATCTTGGCTCCCGTGAAGTTGCCGATAGCTGGTTCAAACAGTGAGGGGAACTTGCTCAATACTTGGGCACACGTATCTTCCTTCGATGACAACGCCTTTATGTCGTTCCAGTCGCATCTGATTTTCTCCAACCAGCTCCTGCCGAGCAGCGTTGGGCCATTGCCTGGAACAATCCACAGCGGTAACCTGTGAACCGCACTGTTATACGACACTTTAATTTGTGCACTACCAATCACCTTTATCAGTTCTTTGGTGTACATGCGCAGCTTGGCTTTAACAGGGCTCAGCCTGGCCCTCACAGTCTTGGTATCCCACAGCTTATTAAATGCCCTCTTATTCATGATCGATTGTCTCGCCCCTATATCCAGTTCCATCGAAACCGGTTGTCATGTATTCAACTGTCATTGTAACCCATGTATAAACTGACCTAAGTTGAACACCCTGAGAACATTGACCACTAGGTGCTGAACTTGTGGGAGACACTCCTAACCTGGACTTTCAGGTATAAAAGGGGAAGCTCCACCCACCTTCATCACTTCAGTGCTGTCAAATAAAGGTTATTGGTCACAGAGTGACCTTCTCTCAAGTATGGGCCTCGTGTGCATTTATACTGTATAGTAAGGACATATTATTGGCGAGGAGAAACTGGGATTTAAACCACGTGAGCATGGCCACTAGCAGCACAGACGAGAGGTACTGTGTTGGTGATGATTGGGACGATTTTATTGAGAGACTACAGCAAAGTTTCGTCACTAAGGAATGGTTGGGACAGGATTCGGCCGACAAACGCTGGGCTCACCTCCTGATGGTTTGTGGATCCAGGACGTACTCCCTGATGAAAGACCTTCTAGCGCCAGAGAAGCCGGCGGACAAGACATTTGAAGAGCTCAGTAAGTTGATCGGGGAATACTTTAAACCGGCGAGCAGCATGCACATGGCGAGACACCGGTTTTACATGCACCGGCGGCGAGAAGAGCAAAGCGTTCCAGACTTCGTGGCAGACCTCCGGCGACTGGCGAGCCTATGTAAGTTCCCAGATGCGGAGATGCTGCGAGACTTTTTTATTGAGGGCATCGGGCATGCTGGGGTTTTCAGGAAACTGATTGAGACCAAAGACTTGACCCTGGAAACGGCAGCTTTGATGGCCCAGACATTTATCTCAGGAGAGGAAGAGACCAGAATGATGTTTGACAAAAATCTTGGCTTGAATGCAGCAAATGGACAGGGAGTCAACATTGTTAACGCGGCACACAGTTCTCCAGGCAGACAGGGGCAATCGGACATGCCCGAGCATGTAGTCGAATCCAAAGGGGGGATTCAACAGAGACAATGGCTAGCTGAATGGCGATTCATGCCATCGCAAGGGACAATGTGGCCAGTAATGGGGCCATCAACACCTGTCAATGGTGCGCTTAAGGACAGTTACAGAGACAGTCAGAGATGATCGACTGGTAATGGACCTTTTGTTTCCAACAACGGCTCATGTTGGAGGTGTGGAGACAAACATCCAGCCAGAGCTTGCAGGTATCAGCAATATACCTGCAGAAATTGCAATGTCAGCGGTCAATTGGCAGGAAGCCTGCAGCCAGGTTGATGTACGAAGAGGACAGGCCCGATGTAAGCCCTACGAGGCCAAATGAACACTGGGGGAAATCGCTGGAAGCTGAAGTTCAGCGAGTTCATGTGGAGCACATACACAGTTCATACACCAGGACGCCACCGATAATGATGCAAGTGCTCCTCAATGGCATCCCAGTATCAATGGAGCTAGACACGGGGACCAGCCAGTCCCTGATGAGTATCAAACAGTTCGACAAGTTGTGGGCATCCAAGGCCAGGAGGCCAAAATTATTGCTGATTGACACACAGCTACGGACATATACAAAGGAGATCATTCTGGTGCTAGGCAGCGCCACGGTAGTCGTGACCCACTAAGATTCGGAGAACAGATTGCCACTCTGGATTGTCCTGGGGGACGGTCCCGCACTACTGGGGAGGAGTTGGCTTGCTGTCATGAACTGGAAATGGGGCGATGTAAATGCAATTTCTTCTGTGGAGCGAATATCATGCTCATAGGTGCTGGACAAATTTGACTCATTATTTCAACCTGGCATTGGCATTTTCATGGGGACCAAGGGAGTGATTCTCATAAACCCGGACGCCAGGCCAATACACCACAAGGCCAGTGCGGTGCCGTACGTGATGCGGGAAAAGATAGAAGGCGAATTGGACCGCCTGCTGAGGGAAGGCATCATCTCACCAGTCGAATTCAGTGACTGGGCGAGCCCGATTGTGCCGGTGCTCAAGGTGGATGGGTCGGTCAGGGTATGTGGCGATTACAAGGCCACCATCAATCAGGTGTCACTCTAAGACCAGTACCCGCTACCGAGAGCGGTGGACCTCTGCGACGCTATCCGGTGGCAAACTTTTTTCAAAATTGGACCTGACCTCAGCTTACATGACCCAGGAGCTGGTGAGTGAGTCAAAGAAGCTGACCACCATCACGACACACAAGGGATTGTTTGAGTACAACAGATGTCCATTCGGGATTTGCTTCGCCGCCGCGATCTTTCAACGAAATATAGAAAGCCTCCTCAAGTCGATTCCAAGATGGTGGTTTTTCAAGACAGCATCCTCATCACGGGTTGCGATACTGAAGAACACCTCCACAACCTGGAGGAGGTGCGACGCAGACTGGACCAGGTAGGGCTGCGACTGAAAAAGGCGAAGTGCGTCTTCCTAGCTCCAGCAGTAGAATCCTGGGGATGAGGGTAGCAGCAGACGGGATCAGACCTACTGCGTCCAAAACGGAAGAGATCCAGAGAGCACCCAGACCCCGTAACACGACGGAGCTGCGTCCGTTCCTGGGTCTCCTGAACTATTTTGGTAACTTTCTTCCCAAATTGAGCACGCTGTTAGAGCCGCTACACGTGCTCCTACGCAAAGGTCGCGAATGGGTCTGGGGGGACAGCCAGGAAAGGGATTTTGATAGAGCACACAATTTGTTATGCTCCAACAATCTGTTAAAACAAGTTTCTTACATGGGTCATATAGTGTTAATGTGCGATGCGTCATCCTATGGGGTCGGGTTGTGTGTTGCAGCATGTTAATGCCAAGGGTCAGTTACAGCCGGTAGCTTATGCCTCCAGAAGTCTGTCCCAGGCAGAAAGGGGTTACGGGATGGTAGAAAAGGAAGCACTTGCATGTGTATATGCAGTAAAAAAAATGCACCAGTACCTGTTTGGCAGGAAATTTGAGCTGGAGACAGATCACAAACCCCTAACGTCCCTTTTGGCCGACAACAAGGCCATAAATGCAAATGCATCGGCCCGCATACTGAGGTGGGCACTCACGTTAGACGCCTATGACTATACAATTTGGCACTGAAAACTGCGCCGATGCACTCAGCAGGCTCCCACTAGCCACCACCGAGGGGGCAACCGAGCATGCTGCTGAGATAGTCATGGCTGTTGAAGCTTTCGAAAGCGAAGGCTCACCCGTGACAGCCTGTCAGATCAAAGTCTGGACAAATAGAGACCCGCTACTCTCTTTAGTCAAGAAATGTGTCCTGAATGGGGACTGGGCAGCCACGTACGGGGCATGCCCTGAGGAATTCAAGCCATTTCACAGGCGCAAGGATGAACTCTCAATTCAGGCTGATTGCCTACTGTAGGGAAACCGAGTAGTCATGTCCCAGATGGGCAGAGAGATGTTCATCAGAGAACTCCACAATGGGCACCCGGGCATTGTCATGATGAAGGCAAATGCCAGGTCACACGTTTGGTAGCCAGGGATAGATGCAGACCTGGAACTTTGTGTTTGCAGGTGCAACACGTGTGCCCAGCTGGGCAATGCACCCAGGGAAGCCCCCCTTAGCCCCTGGTCCTAGCCCGCCAAGCCATGGTCACGCATCCATGTGGACTACGCAGGTCCTTTCATGGGAGAAATGTTTTTGGTTGTAGTAGACGCCTACTCCAAATGGATCGAGTGTGACATTCTCAATTCAAGCATATCCTCTGCCACGGTAGAAAGTCTATGGGCAATGTTTGCCACCCATGGTCTACCGGACGTCTTGGTCAGCGACAATGGCCCGTGCTTTACAAGCATTGAATTCCAGGACTTCATGGCAGGAAATGGTATGAACCATGTCAGAACGGCACCATTCAAGCCGGCCTCAAACGGCCGGCGGAACGAGCAGTGCAGATAATCAAACAGGGGATGCTCAGAATCCAAGGGGGTTCCCTACAAAGCCGCTTATCACGTCTCCTGTTGGCCAATAGATCCCGACCACACTCGCTCACAGTGGTCCCACCCGCAGAGCTGCTAATGAAAAGGACGTTCAAAACCAAGTTATCCCTCATACACCCCACCATGAAAGAAATTGTTGAGAGCAGGCGGCAGTCACAATGTGACTACCATGACGGGAATGCGAGGGTGCGATGTATTGATGTCAATGACTCTGTTTTTGTCCTCAACTTACGCTGCAGGGCCCAAATGGCTCGCAGGCACTTGATTGCCAAAGAGGAGAATAGGATTCTGGTAGTTAAACTTACCAATGGACAAATCTGCCGCAAACACGTGGATCAAACAAAAAGGATGTTCAGCAACCCTATAGAAGAAGCTGAGGAAGAACACGATGTAGAGTTCACTCCACCACAGGTGACCGAACACTGGAACCAAGTGGAGGAGAGCCCAGTCACTGTGGGCAGTCCGGACAGGCCTGAGGCACCGTAAACAGCACTCAGGCCAGCGCCCAACAACCGAAGCCCCAACTCAGGCGCTCTACAAGGGAGCGTAAACCACCAGAGAGACTTAATCTGTGATCCAAATAAGACTTTGGGGGAGAGGTGATGTCATGTATTCAACTGTCATGGTAACCCATGTATAAACTGACCTAAGTTGTACACTGTGAGAACATTGACCACTCGGTGGTGAACTTGTGGGAGACACTCCTAACCTGGACTTTCAGGTATAAAAGGGGAAGCTGCAACCACCTTCATCACTTCAGTGCTGGCAAATAAAGGTAACTGGTCACAGAATGACCTTCTCTCAAGTATGGGCCTCGTGTTCATTTATACTGTATAGTAAGGACATATCACTGGTATCCCGTGAAACTTCACATTAATCAAAATTGGTTTACTCTTGGTTATTAAAGAGTACAGTCCATACACTTCCTCCTCTGGCATCTTGGATTGCGTATCTGGATCCGCGCTAGTCTGACTCTCATCCTCCACGTGGTGTGTCGCAGCTCGCTTGCTCATCTATGGATCTATGGTCACTTGTGCTGGAGATTCCCCACTCTCAGACAGCCTTTGCAACTATATTGCTTAAATCAGCACTGCTGGTGCCGATGATTTCCCCACAATGGCAACATGGAGAAGTCGGATACATTCCCGCTGGTGGACTTTGGGCAGCCACAGGTTTCGCAAACGCAGCCGGATAGGCCCTGCCATGTGCCGCTCTGCCCAACGCTGAATCAATCGCATTAACAGTACTTGCCGAGGTTCAGTTCTTCACCGATATTTGCTTTAAACTCCTGACTGTTGTCATACATGATTGAGTGATCTGGATGGCCCTTTTTAAATCCAATTCCTCCACCGCCAGAAGTTTGCGCAGGATCACCTCGTGGTCGATACCGATAACAAAGAGGTCCCGCACCATGTCTGCCAACACCGTCCCGAACTTGCACGGTCCAACTAGACGTCTCAGGTAGGCAACGAATTCCGCCACGCTCTGGCCCTCTGATCGAACGTGTGTATAAAACCTGTATCTCGAGATGATGATGCTGTCGTCTGGCTTGAGGTGCTCCTGTACCAATGTACACAACTTCTCGTACGTTTTCTCTGTTGGATCACTAGCCATGAGTAGATTCTTTATCAGACTGTAGATCTTTGAACTGCACACAGTGAGGAACACGGCCTGGCGCCGATCTGCATCGTCGACCCCCTTCAATTTGTTGCCCACGAAGTTTGGTTCAAACGGCTCATAAAGTCGGCCCAATTTTCTCCTTCTACGAATTGCTCTAAAAATCCAATCGGGCTCATTTTGCAAACAAAGGTTCTTGTATTCTCGTTGCCAAATGTTATGTATGCAATAAAGGTACAAACTGCGTACTGTTTAACTAAGCAAGGTACAAACTTGCTTCTGCTTTATTATGGCCCAAAGTGTCTGATTCTCAAAATGGCTGGCCTTTTATACCTGAGCAGCACCATGTGCGTGCTGCTCAGTGGCCTTCAACAATGATTGCCATCTGGTGGCTACAAACAGAATGTACATACATGGCATGTATATAAGACACCTAAGAACATAAGAAATAGGAGCAGGAGTAGGTAATTTAGCCCCTCGAGACTGCTCCGCCATTCAATAAGATCATGGCTGAACTGATCATGGACTCAGCTCCACTTCCCTGCCCACTCCCTATAACCCTTTACTCCCTTATCACTCAAAAATCTGTCTTATCTCCACCTTAAATATATTCAATGATCCAGCCTGCACAGCTCTCTGGGGCAAAGAATTCCATAGGTTTATAACTCTCTGAGAAAAGAAATTTCTCCTCATCTCAGTTTTAAATGGGCGGCCCCTTTTTCTATGTCCCCTAGTTTTAGTTTCACCTATGAGTGGAAATAGCCTCTTTGCATCCACCTTGTCAAGCCCCCTCATTATCTTATATGTTTCAATAAGATCACCTTTCATTTTTGTGATCTCCAATGTGTATAGGCCCTACCTACTCAACCTATCTTCATAAGTCTACCCCCTCATCTCCGGAATCAACCTAGTGAACCTTCTCTGAACAGCCTCCAATGCAAGTATTTCCTTCTTTAAATACGGAGACCAAAACTGTACGCAGTACCCCAGGTGTGGCCTTACCAATAATAAAGGCCAACATTCCATTTGCCTTCCTGATTACTTGCTGTACCTGCATACTAACATTTTGTGTTTCATGCACAAGGAGCCCAGGTCTGTACTGCAATTTTTCTCCATTTAAATTATAATTTGCTTTTCTATTATTTCTGCCAAAGTGGATAATTTCACATTTACTCCATCTGCCAAATTTTTGCCCATTCACTTAGCCTGTCTATATCCTTTTGCAAATTTTGTGTCCTCCTCACAATTTGCTTTCCCACCCATCTTTGTATCACCTGCAAAAAACTTGGCTACATTACACTCGGTCCCTTCATCCACATCATTAATATAGATTGTAAATAGTTGAGGCCCCAGCACCAATCCCTGCGGCACCACACTAGTCACCATTTGCCAACCAGAAAATGACCCATTTATCCCGACTCTTTGTTTTCTGTTAGTTAGCCAATTCTCTATCCATGCTAATATATTACCCCCAACCCCGTGAGCTTTTATCTTGTGCAGTAACCTTTTATGTGGCACCTTATCGAATGTCTTCTGGAAATCCAAATACATCACTGGTTCCCCCTGTTTGTTACATCCTCAAAGAACTCCAGCAAATTTGTCAAACATTACTTCCGTTTCATAAAACCATGCTGACTCTGCTTGATTGAATTCTGCTTTTCCAAATGTCCTGCTACTGCTTCCTTAATAATAGACTCCAGCATTTTCTAAATGACAGATGTTGGGCTAACTGGTCTATAGTTTCCTGTTTTTTGTCTCCCTCCTTTCTTTCCCTCGCTTTAACACATTTTAGTGGGAAAATAATGGCAGATTCACAGAGTGAATGTATTAGATCAGGCTATTTACAATCTGGAGCAAAGGACGTCTGATGCCACTAAGGCAACAGTATAGTTACAAAAATATTTAAACAAGTCTATTTTAAAAAAACACAACAGTCAATGCTATGAAAATGAAGCAAATATTGTTCTACAATACACTGGCTGGTTATCAGTGTCAGACATTTCAGTAGTGTGATGAGAAAAAAAAAGATTATTTAGTGGATTTATAACATTCAAACACTCATACTCCAAACCAGTGTCCTTGGATGCAACTCTCCTGACAGTTACCAAGTTTGCAACACAATAGTCATCGGACAAACAGTAAATATAAAATAACAGGGAATATATGGTCTGAAGAACAACAAAATTACAGGATGTATTATGTCTAGACAGCCGAATGATAGTCTACTTGATATTTTTGTGTAAAAATATGATAGGGTCATTGAAATCAGTGTGTATGCCTCTAATTTCCTGTGCTGTATGTGGCCTGATGCAATAGCTCTACCTTATTTGGTTCTACCGTAGTTCGGTTCAATCCCAGTCTTTTGGGCTGTTCTCTTCATAATTGTTAAACTGTGAAAAAAAATGGTAAAATATGCAATATTTTTATGAGGATTTGCATCTTAATTTTAAAAAACGAATTCAGGAATATTAGTGCAAATAAATCATTCTTTGTAGCCACCTGAAGAAAATATGGGATGAGGTCATTTTGTTTGCATCTTACTGAAATCCATTTTGTTTTGCTTTTTCATCGATTTGATTCAAAATAAAATGCGATTTGCATCGTGGTATTGGACCTACCTGTCCCCAGCTGTCAAGGAAATGAGATGGGAATGACAGTTGATATATAGTAGAGCAATGTAGATTGCAAATGTATTTAAATATATACAGGGCTATGTGACTTTGGTCAATCACTTGGTGCAATCTTTGCAGCGAGATAGGTGAACTTGTCATTGAAAGCTCGGGGTTGGGGGCTCAGGGCAGCTGTCACTCTCGCTGAGTGACAGGTGTCACATTGGCTGCAGCGCTTGCGGGCCAGCAGCGGGCGCTGTCTCCGCCAGTAGCCGGCGCTGTCTCCGCCAGTAGCGGGCGCTGTCTCCGCCGGCAGCCGCCTGAACTCTGACTCACCGCCGCCACAGGAAGAGGAAGCGCCCGAGAGAAGCCGAACTGGGCAGCGACAGAGGAAATCCGACCCCGGAGCCCAACAAAACCCGGGAGCCATGGAGAGATTGGTCAGTTCCGAGAGCTTGGCCGCCAAGAAGCCGCCGCGCTCGGCGAGTGGCTCCGGGCAAGGGAGCGTGGATTCACAGGACAGGTAGGGAGGCCGGGCCGGGCCGGGCCAGGCCGGGCCGCCCAGGAGCCCGGGCTGGGACTGCATTAGGATCGGGTACAGGATGCACAGAGCCTGGGCTGCAGTTGCATTGTGATCCCCGGTACAGTGCACAGATCCCCGGCTGGAGTTGCATTGGGACCCCCGGTACAGTGCACAGATCCCCGGCTGGAGTTGCATTAGGACCCCCGGTACAGTGCACAGATCCCCGGCTGGAGTTGCATTAGGACCCCTGGTACAGTGCACAGATCCCCGGCTGGAGTTGCATTGGGATCCCCGGTACAGTGCACAGATCCCCGGCTGGAGTTGCATTAGGACCCCCGGTACAGTGCACAGATCCCCGGCTGGAGTTGCATTGGGATCCCCGGTACAGTGCACAGATCCCCGGCTGGAGTTGCATTGGGACCCCCGGTACAGTGCACAGATCCCCGGCTGGAGTTGCATTGGGACCCCCGGTACAGTGCACAGATCCGAGGTACAGAGCACAGAGCTGTTGCATTAGGGCAGGGTGCAGGGAGACCGGGCTACAGCTGTACATGGATCCCGGGGAGGGTGCACAGACCCCGGTATCCAGTCCCGTGTGCACACACACACACTGACCAATGCATTTTGCACTAGTTGTGCTGGTAACAACTCCTGGTTTTGGACCGTGTGCATTTGTGGGTGGAATTTTCTACATGTTATTTTGACCATTAACCAGAGACCCGCACCCAGTTGGATTTTGACAGTTTACACGGTAGGGATTCCAGGTTCTTGTAGTTGACACATGCTTTGCCTTCCTGAGTATCTTAACAGGTTAGTGACTCACTAAAAATAGTCTTGTTCTTAAAGCTTTGCTAAATATTTTGTGAGATTGTTAAACGTGTAATAATCGTGGTCCTGCAGAGAGCAGTCGGCACTTTTCCGCTGATGGTGTGCGAGTCTCAATGTACCATTTAAACTGCTTTTATATTGGCACTGTTCTCATCTGCAAACTGGGAGATCAGCAGCCGTGAGCTGGTTTTCCGTATTTGTTACTAAATTCGGTTCCCTTATCCCAGTGAGCTGGTGGGCTAAGGAAGGCGGATTGAGCAGAGCAAACAGCGAGAGTTATCTCTTGGACGCTAGCCTGCCAGAATTCAAATTGGGACGGAATCTGTGTAAAGGGCTGAACTTTCTGTGCCTTTGATGGGTCTCAATGGCAGAGGTTGGAGATGTGGCCACATTTTTCCATTTGCCCTCCAGTAGACCCACAAGTGCCGGAGCAGTGCTGATGCAAATTAAAAGTGTAGGATATACCAACCAGTCGCAAGTTGCTGCTTGAACCTCGACAGGAGGGTTATTCCTGGGATGAGAGAGTTGTCCTACGAGGGGAGGATTGAGTAGATTGGACCTAATACTCTCAGGAGTTTAGAAGAATGAGAGGTGATCTCATTAAAACTTAAGATACTGAGGGGGATTGACAGGGTAGATGCTGAGAGGTTGTTTCCCCTGGCTGGAGAGTCTAGAATTAGGGGGCACAGTCTCAGGATAAGGGGCCAGCCATTTAAGACTGAGGTGAGGAGGAATTTCTTCACTCAAAGGGATGTGAATCTTTGGGTTTCTCTACCCCAAAGGGCTGTTAACGCTGAGTCGTTGAGTATATTCAAGGCTGAGCTAGATAGACTTTTGGACTCGGGGGGGGGGGGGGAAATGGAGGGATACAGGGATCGGGCGGGAAAGTGGAGTTGAGGTTGAATATTAGCCATGATCTTATTGAATAGAGCAGACTCGAGGGGCCGTATGTTCTTACGTTCTTGCATTATTCCAGCTCTCTCTTTGAACTGGACACTTCCATATGTCAGAGCATTTCATAATACTGGTTTGAGACCAATACCTTTTAGAGGTTCATGTCGGTGGGGTGTCCAACAATAGAGAGGTGCACTGCCAGCACTACATTGCCCTGGGAAACTGAAGCAGTGTGCATACATGTTCTGCGCAGTGATATCTGAATGCTCACATTGTTTCAATAATACATATCTAATATGTAAAAACCTAACATCTGTGAGTGTTTTCTGGAGGACATTCAGTAACATTTACGTGCATTGTCGATAAATTATTTAATACAAATGGAAGAAAGTCCAAGCATCTGATTTAACTGGTAAAAATAATTGAATTAAAGAATTTAAGCTGACTCCAGAGTTCCAGAGCTAAATTCAGTTACCATTTTAGCACTGATCCTTTACTATGTAACTTTAATAATTGTTTGCAATTTAATCTAATTTGCAACTTTGTTGATGTGCATGGAGGGTAGCATGGGAATCCAGATTTAAATGAGTGGGCACAACTGAGCAACACATCAATGATAAAATTCCAATACTTCTTTGCAAGCTGTGTACTTATTGTATTGTTTGGGAATTACACTAAAGTTTGGCACAGTTGTTTCCTCTGTTGGACAAAGAGCAAAATAATTTTGGGCTGTTACAGCTTTAAGTACCTAGATTAATGCGACATAGAAGTATGGAATGTTATTGGAGGTACTAGGGTTCATATGGTAAGGGTTCATCAGAAATCTAGTGACTACAAAAACATTCTTTTAGGAATTGTTCAATTAAATGATAACACAATTGAATCCCTAATTGAAACATCTACATTCCACAAGTATTTTTGGGTCTAGTCTACTCTTAAATCAGAGTCGCTTCATTCAAATTATTGGAGAATTCATTTTTTTTCAGCAGAGAACAACTTTGAATTGACAGTAGACCATGGTCTCAACCTGCATCTGAATCTCCAAACATAACTATAAGGGCAGTGAGAGAGGCTATCCCACTGTGCCAAATCACTGCATTGTCTCTACCTAGAGAGATAGAGCGAGTTACACTTGGTATGACGTCTTGCAGTGGTTTTAACTGTGCAGGTACAAACCCATCCTGAATGTTGGGATGAGCCAGGAGTAACAAGAAAAAAAAAATACACAAATTTCTGGTATTTGCCCCAGTTTGGACCATTTCAGATTCGGGTGCATTTGCTGTAAATAGCAGCATACATGAAGAGGGACACAGTACCATCTGTCTTAAGAGTAACATATTTTCTGTGGCCTGGCAAAAGTTTTCATCATAATGACTGCCATTTGTGGATCTAAAACCATTGACGCAACGAGGTCCGTGTCTCTCCTGATAAATGCTGGGTCGGTTCCATTGGTAAAAGATCCCGCTTTGTTGATAAATATAAAAAAACAAGAAGAAAATGCAGTTGCTGAAAATCTGAAAGCAACGCAGAAAATGCACAACAGGTCAGTCAGCATCTGGTCAGAGACCAAGGTGTTTCAGATAATGCCCTTTACCAAAACTTTGATGTTCTGATGAAGAGTCCTGTCCAAAAGTGTTCACATGTCCTCTTTCTACAGATGCTGAGTGACCCACTATGTGTTTCTCGCATTTTCTGTTTTTATTCCTGCTGCTATATGCCTGCTCTTTCATTGCTAGCTGAGCTGGATTCCCAGAGGGAGTCTGAGTCTGGTCCCTGAAGGCCTTGTTGCAGTGGGGGTATAAAAGATTTCCATTGGGGAAGAAGAGATATCCCAGAGGAGGAGGGTGAGGTGTGGCATAAGAATTAAGATCTGGAGTAGGCCATACAGCCTCTCGAGCCTGCTCCGCCATTCAATAAGATCATGGCTGATCTTCGACCTCAACTCCATTTCCTGCCCGATCCCCATATCCCTTGATTCCCCTAGCGTCTAAAAATCTATCTATTTGACTATACTCAACGACTCAGCATCCACAGCCCTTTGGGGCAGAGAATTCCAAAAATTCACAACCCTCTGAGTGGAGAAATTCCTTCTCATCTCAGTCTTAAATGGCCTACCCCTTATCCTAAGACTATGCCTCCCACTTCTAGACTCTCTAGCCTTGCAAAGTGCGATTATCTTAGCGATGAGATTCTGGATGAAATTGCTTACGTTCAGAACAGCCAGTTTCTAAGTGGAGACATCCTGTTTTTTAAAATATGTTGGCTACTTTGCTCTTTGGTTTTACACATCATCGTGCAGAGTGGGCAGATCGTGTTAATGCTAACACGCGCACTGTAAACGGTGGGGACTGGGTGTTAATTAGCGACTGTTGTTGATGGAACCTGACATTTTATCATGTTCATACAGCCCTGCAGGATCTCATGTTGAATGGTGTAAACAGCTTATAGCTGCGACTATCTCAACTACTGCAGTGCCAGAAACCGTCTCCAAAGATTATAGGGTAAGTGATATTATTTTAAACTCGTGACATGTAGCCTCAGAATCCTCATTCTCCTCTCCTTCCCTCCTCTTCAAAGATCCCCCAGGCCCCATTCACCAGCAGAGACGTTCTGCGTCTATCTCAGTGATTACTAGGAGTTGTAGTGTGAGAGAAACTGGGGCATTGCCCCTGAGCTCATCTCTCCCTGCGGTTAAGCATCTTCTAAACACCCTTGTTCCTCCAGCCCCCGGATGATGGGGATCTCAGTGTGTGGAGAGTGATCGATGTTGTTTCACTCTGGTGCAGTGTGTTAGTATTTCTAATGTGTTATGGCACTGGTCATAAAAAAACATTTGTTGGAAATAATTATGGTGATTACATTACAAATGTTAAGGATCACTAAGTAACTACGTGTGTTATGCCAGTTACACTGCACATTTTAGATTGATGTGCAGGAGTTTGGATCATCTTTGATGTTAGGTGTGAAATCACTCAAACTTGGGCAAGCGGCACCCACTACAGTATAACTGAGATATCAGTTATTTGGTGGTATGAGGTGAGATTTTAAAAGTTCCCAGGCGTGGGCCAATGGATAAGCTAAGAACCTTTACATTTTTAGAATTTTTTAATGGTAGCAGACAGGAAAACTCCAGCTCCATTTACCCTGGACTAGAGAGTGTCACGAAACTGACAGTATGTATAACTGGCTGGAGTGTCTAGAACCAGGGGTACAGTCTCAGGATAATGGGTCGCCATTTAAGACTGAGATGAGGAGGAATTTCTTCACTCGGAGGGTTGTGAATCCTTGGACTTCTCTGCCCCAGAGGGCTGTGGATGCTGAATGGTTCAGTATATTCAAGGCTCAGATCGATAGATTTTTGGACTCTAGGGAAATCAAGGGATATGGAGATCGGGCGGGAAAGTGGAGTCGAGGATGGGCCATGGTCTTATTGAATGGCGGAGCAGGCTCGAAGGACTGTATGTCCTTGTTCTTATGTTGTAATGTTATGTTATAAGTCAGATCTCCTAATCTGCTTAAATGGCCTGGGTAGTATACTAACATATCTTATTGTTGTTTCTGCCCACGATATCCACTGCTTCCACTCCATTTCGCCATCTTCAGCTACATGGTCTAATTTCTTCATGGCTGACTGATCCGTTATTGGCTGATAAAAGGAGCGTTCTATATCCCCTAACCTTCCCCCAATGAAAACAATTTAGAGTTCACCAACATAAAATGGTACTAACGATTAACCGATCTGTGTGTTTTTAAATAGGAAGGTAACAGTAGGCTTAAAGTTGCCTGGTCACTTCTGATCATTGCCGGATGCAGCCCTGACACGTACTGTTTACAGGCTACTCCGTGCAATGTAGGCTATTGTAATACTTTGTAAATACTTTTATTTATATCGGACTGAAATGTCCCAATGTATTTCATGCAATGAATTGTTTTTGGAAGGCAGTAATTGTTATTTCAGCAAAATGCAGGGTTCTGTGCTGTTGAAGAAGATTAGAAATTCAATTATTATGAAGTTGTATTCCTCTTTAAAGGAGTTATTTACATCACTTAACAAATTTTAAGCAAGTGAATTCATACTGACAATTGGAAAATCTGAACATTAGAGTTTCATGCTTTAATCATAGAACATTTGATTTCTACACTTCCCAATAAAATTGCAGAAGTAGTAAAACCAATAATGGTCCTTCTAATTCTTGAGGAATGGTAAAACCAATAATGGACCATTTGCTCCTTACACACGAGTAGTGTAACCAATACTGGACCATCTAATCCTTACATGCGAGGACATAGACTCATAAGGCTAAAGGATCCAGAGCTGATAGTTGAGTCGAGGGAAAGGATGCTCTCTGTAGGGGTCAATGTTAGATACACATCCCCTTTTATCTCGGGCGTGTAGGTAATGAAAAATCTTCTCCCTGTTGATTTCTTACCAGCCTAATACTTCACTCACAGGAGATTCATTACATCAACTCAAACAGAGGCGCTGCCACGAGATCAGCTGATATCTGTCATGCGCTGCCAGCTAGCGTCTCCGTTGACTGAATGGGGACTAACAGCCTTGAATCCTGATCTAAATCCGTCAGTTATCGTGTAACTTAAGTACGGCTGGGAGCTCAAATTATTTGTTTTTTGTCACTACAGAAGTAAACACGCACAAATCTTTCAATAGACAAACACTTTTACTATGATACCTGGTTGAGATACATGTGAAGAAGCAAATTGAGCTTTACAACCAGTTCTTCCCTTCAGTTTTAATATATCTAATCCTAAATTGCTGTATCTTTTCATTTATGTCTGTTGGGTTCTGATGATTTATAAATGAATCTTCTCCCTGCATTCCCTTTTTGAATAGATGTTCACACTTTCTCCCGAGGTTCTCGGTGCTTCATACCATGGACGCCCATTGTGTACTACCCGAGTCACACTCTTAACCTCGCTGTCCAACATCAGAGTCTCAATCTGTACTGTCGTTGTCTTGATCTTAGTTCCACATCACTTTCATCTCATTTGACCCATCACTCACCTTTATGTGGCTTGTCTCTGATTCTTCCCTGAACGTCTCTCTCTTCATCATCTACTGAGGACATTGCTACACACCCACTGATTCCATAACTACCTGCAGTATGCCCAGCCAGCTTCTTGCAAAGGCTGCACCCCTTTATCCCAGTTTCCCCCCCATCACATTTGCTCTGATGGCTCTATTTTCTATGCTAGAGCTTCTGAAATGACCTCCCTTTTCATCAGCCAAGAGCCCCTCTCCACGATGATCACCAGGACCCTCGACATTGTCCATTCCATTTCCTGAGCCTCTGCTCTCGCTCCTACCCCACCCGGTATCTCTCTCAACAGCAGGGGCACCCTTATCCCTAACTGTTAACCCCACCAGCCTTCACATTCACCAGATCCACCACTTCCAGCATGAACCCACCACCAAGCATATCCCCCTCCCCTGTCCACTTGCTGGAGCGAATGTTCCCTCCAGGATATCCTTTTCTACTCTCCTTCACCCCTTCTTCCAGTTGTTCTTCCCCCGGCACCATCCTGTGCACTGCAGCAGATGGAACAGCTATCCATTTATTTCCTCCACTGTCCAAATCCCCAGCCGCCTGCATGAGACGGCCATCTTTATTGAATACTTGTTCTTTTCCCCCTTGCTCTCTTCCTTCGGTCCCTTCCCCACCTTACTAAACTGCTCATTTTTTATTTTTAACTTCTGATCAAGAGTTCCCACCGAAACAGGAACCCGTCTTTTTTCTTTACAGATGCTGACTGGCCTGCAGTGTATTTACAGCATTTTCTGTGGTTTTAAAAACATTTCTAAGTTCCAACATTTTCTTTTGATTTACACGTTGACATTTACTCTGGTCTCCTGCCAGTGAGTCGGCTGCACGCTTTGTGATCAACTCCAGCAATTGCACTCTCAGAAAGGTTTCGCTTGCAGACTGTTGCAGATGAAGGGGTAGAAATTGGTATGCGCTTTGCCCAGTTTTTCAGGAGTAAAATGGGCACAAAGCGTGCCAGTTTTGTCGTGCGATGGCCTGTACTCAATCTACGGGGCCTGTTTTTTCTAGGTGTCTGCCAAAACAGGCATTGGCCTCGGCTTTCCTCCTTTTAAGACGCTCCATAAAACCTGCCTCTTTGACCAAGCATTTGGTCATCTGTCCTCATTTCTCCATATATGGCTCTGTCACATTTTGTTTTATAACACTCCTGTGAAGTGTCTCGGGACATTTTACTACATTAAAGGTGCTATATAAATACAAGTTGTTGACAATGTAAATTAGGGCCTAAGGCCTGTTAAAGAACCCCGTTAACAAATTAATAATTGATAAGCAGGGCAGGCATCGGGCCTACTCCACTAAAGATTCTTAAATGATGCAAACCGAAGGTAAGTGTCCTAATTATTTTTTTTAAAGATGCACCTTCCTGTGGAGCCAGGAGGAGCAGGAGTGCTGCACTGACTCCACAGGAGTTGCGATTGGCACCCCCCCATCCGCCTCGCCATAACCCGCTCCAACGCCCCCCCTCTCACGTCCCGGGACTACCTGAGGGCCTCTATCAGTGAGGCAGACTTCCTGTGATGATGTGACCAGCAGCTCGCCCCAATTATTCAGATGAGGCCTGAGGACCAATTTCCCTTGATCCTCAGGCTTCCTGCTTCAGGCGCCTGCTGCCTCCGCAGGCCCGAGTCGAGGCCCACAAACGGGCCCAAACTAATATCTACCCTGTAGTGTCTTTTGCTGCTGATTTCCCCTCTCCACATGATGTCCTGCTTCGGACTGCCTCAGTTTGCACCGGTGGAAAGATTGGGGGCTCAGAGTTGTGATTGTGGTGCTGAGGAGCAATGAGTAAAAGAGGAAACACTGCCTTTGAGGCTGCCTAAAAACTAAACCTGAGCAGTTAGAAACTGTTTGGGAGGAGTATGGTTGAGTCCCATGAGACGCGACCTCCGAGGTTTTGCTGCTATGGTTTCAATTCGTTAATGTTTCATTTTCTTTGCTCAACCTCGATTGGAGTCCCCCTGCCCCCTCCCCCCACCCTTCTCCATTTTGCTGCATTGCTGAATGGAAAAGCTGCTCCCAAGCTTCTGGCAATGTCACTGCTCGGAGGAGAACCAGAGCAGCCACAAGTGATTTCCCTCTTGTGCTGGGTTTTTCCAAGATCAGGAACTCGCTGTATAGGGAATTGTAAACAATGGGCATCACATCCTGCCTTTCTCTGCCTTGCAGTGCCTCAGGGTACCGGTGCATAGAAGCTCTGTGTTGCCAGTTTTTTCACGCCGCTGGGGGAACCTGTGTGATCACACTGCACAGCAGGGCGACCCTCACAGATCAAAAGTGGTGCAGCTAAGCTGTCTGCTCTTGTACATACCGCTACTTCATCTTGTGAGCGCCTCCTGAATTATTTGTGCTAAATCAAAGGCTACATGTAAAAGCAACAGACTGCAGGAAGCTGTACAGCCACGTTGTGGATTTCACTGCCGAGCTCTTAATGCAGTCATTTTATTTCCGATGTTGGTCAAGCGGAATTCAATGTTGGGTGACTTTGACTGGTATATGAAGCTCCTTTTTTATTGATTCCTTGTTAATGTATTTTAACTAACAGGTTTTCAGAAGGCCTGATCTAAGGGTAAGGATGAAACACATCAGGAATCTCGCAGGCTTTTATCTTTCCTGCTTGTCTCGTGTGCTCTGATGCAAAGCTTCTAGTGTGTGTTGGCCCTCTGGTTTCCTGTTTTGAGTATCAGTACAATAATTATATGTTTTAACCTTTTTTAATGAAGTGGGATTTTTGACTGATGCAATGCTTATTAAAAATGCAATCTGTCAAGTTGATGTGTGTGGCTTTGCAATGACTGGGGGGGTTGTTGTCATGTGCTGTCAACCCTCCTCCAAGCTCATAGCAATTAAAACAGATCTCAACCATCTCCATGTCCCTTAAATTGAAGCCTGTTGCTCTGATGAAAGTCTGGGCACTGATATTTTTTTTTCTCTTGTCTAAATCTCAATGAATTTTGATTTCGCAACATCGACCGTGAGAAACAGTCATGTGCTAATTTAAATCGGGCGGAGATCAAGAGGTGGGGTGGGGGGGGGGAGCTACTCTTCAAACACTGTCACAGCCCCAGCAACCTCACTGAAAATACTGACACGCTGCTGGCAGTAATCTCCCCAGACACTGACAGTCGCGGAAATCCCGCCAGAAATATTGACACACTGCCGGAGACCTCCTCTGCACGTATTGACACAATGCCATGAAATCCCTCTGCCAGGACCAACTCGCTCCCGGGGATCCTCTCTGTAAATATTGACCCGCTGCCCACATCCTAACTTCTGGAAGCTCGGGACTGGCTACCCAAAGGATTATCACGACAGGAAACCATTTTATTGTTGGTATACAGCAGCGAAATAAATAAATACTTGCGAGTTCTCGAGAGACTGTGCCGATGGTTGGTTCCAAATGGATAGCATCTTGTGTAGCCCCAGAACCCCCCTATGTACCCCTGGGACCTACACATCCCAGTTTAATTGGGAAATGACCCCATTTTACTGGCAAGCCCAAAGTAACTGAGTAACTCCATGAAAACCTACTTTTGGAGCAGGAATAAAAACTTCTGAGACAACGTCCTTAAGATAAAGATTGTCAGTAAGTATTGTGCACGAACTGCTTGTTACACTGTAGGACTATCCCATGTTCCAGGTAAATGCCAATATATTCCCAGCACCAGAATGACACACGCGCGCACATGCACACGTGCACACACACACAAGGCACATTACAAATTAGATGTTGCGAAGTCTTCTATAGACGCATAATTAGGGAGGAGAAAGCATTCTTCCCATTTCACTTCTGTGGAAGTCTGCTCCTTGTTAAGTCTCGTACTGATGCAGGTAATTTTCTGTTAAGTCAGTCCTTACCCCAGCTCTCAGCCTTAGCATTGCACAGCCAAATACTCGTCATTGTAACTATCTTCCATCTCTTGATTCCCACCTAAATTGTCCTTTATTGCCAGAACAAAAAGACATTTCTTCCATATTGGTTGCAGTACATACATCACGCTCCAGCCTGTATTCCTGCAAAGTGTATCAAATGTGGAAATTTCCCCTTCTGCACTCAGCAATGGCTCAGTGTAGAATTACTGAAAATGTGGGATAGCTTGAAGCAGTGAGAATTGGGAGCTGGTACAATCAATAGTTCTGGAGTATTGTTACCCCTGTTTAGTGCCAATTCGTCCCGAGGTAATTATGAGCAGTGTTGTAATTTCAGCTCTTTTCAAGGCAGGTAAAGTTTACAAAGAAACAGTTTGAGTCAGATCCAGCACTTGGGCATCATCAAAAGCCATCTATAATTTTTTAACAAAGCATTCCGTTGTAATATTGATCAAGATGCTGGCTTTGCATGTATTGCAATAATTGTAGATTTTTATCATGGAGTGTAATTTAAGATAAAACAGTCCATGGGGCGATGGTGGAAATATTTCACTTTAAATTCTTCTCTCCATTTGGAAGGGGCCTATAGTGGTGACCTTTTCTGTGTGTCAAAATGCATGTAAGAAATAATGGATATAAAGATGTCCGTGAGGGATAATAGGCGCTTAGCTTACAGACCTTTACCAAGGTAATAGTTTTGAAATACAACTCCTTGTTGAAGCGTTAGATTTGGCAGGTTAACAATGGGAAGGGGTTGGTTGATGTTGAGGGCTGTGTTTTTGAAACCATTTGGTACATTTCCCGCTGGTTGGTTCCTCTCTCAGAATTCAATTTGTTGTTTCCTGCAGTTATAGCGTGCTGGGCACACCTAGCTGGGAAAGCATGTATTGTTAGTCGCTGCCCTGAGAACATAGTACCCACCCCAGCCACAAGATAAGCACTTTGCACATTCGCACAACACATTTCAGAGAAGAGAGAGATTGAGTGGCGGGCAGGGAGAAGATCCTATATCGATGTCCTGGGGGCTTGATTTTGTTCTAATGACAACAGATTTGTGGCAAAAGATAATAGAACAGTTACTTTCCTGTCATTGCTTTCCCGATCCCCCTCCCACCTCTCCGTTAAAGAGCTGGCCAAGGCACAATGGGCCAAATGGCCTCCTGTGCTGTAAGATTCTATGATTCAGTTAACTGTGATCCTGTTGTTGAGTCAGTACTGGTGACGTCACTATAACTTTAAACTTCATACATTGTGGCAATCTGTACGTGTTACTGCACAAAGTAATTGTTGAAATTCAGACATGGCTGTGATCGCTGAAATTCATATATTAATAATTTAATCACTGCGCAGCTCACGTGCACGAGAACCCTCCAGAACATGGTTATGCCATTGTGAATTTTAGTTTAAAACCAAATTGTTTACGACAACATGGGATGTTCCCTACTGTTGCAATCTGATTATATCTCAGATTTAATATTGGCCGGAAGTACAATTTTGACGAAGAGACTGGAAAACATGATTGTATCCTTTAGCCCGATGCTCGTAGTGAGGGAGTTGCCTCCATTTACACAAATCCGCCTAGTGTGACTTCCTACCCGATGTTACTTACAAGACGGATGAGAGTCCCAGCTGTTGATTTCCTGCTCAGGTTTCGAGCTCTGGAATCTGGAGTCACACTTCCTGTTCTTGTCCACTGTTTTTACAGCTGGCCAGCAGCAAACTCCAGCACCAGAATCTTGCTGGCGACCACAGTCGTCCGCAAACTGACCGGTTTGAATCCTCATGCCTTGATAGCTGGTCGGTTATGAAACAGCAAAAGACAAGATGCGGAGGGATGTAAATTTGGTCTCGTGTCTGATGAAACATTAACCCGTGCAGAGCGGTAAATTTTGTGTCGGGAAATGGTTTGCGTCTCCAGCCGCAAAATCCACCAGCTGGGTCCTGAGTGTGGGGCGGAGCGTGAAGGGGGACATTCCAGACCTCTTTCAGAGTGCTAAGCTGGCTGAGCAACTGAAACTCCCGAGGTAAACAGCCGGCCTCAGAGCGCTCTAAGAGAGGCTTCCGTGAAAGAAAAATCTGAACAAGACCACCAAAAACATTCCCGATACTTTACTGACACCACATCCACATGAATCGCAAAAAAATAAACAATCACACTTGCCTCATGTAGACATTCCTTCCCTCACTGCAGCGCTACAGCTGGAACCGCCCGCTTTCACAGGCGGTCCCACCAGGGGGCACTGCGGGGCGCTACGGATTGGGCGAGTTTCAAATTTCGAGCCAGTGACACAACGAGGGGGCGTTGCACACTGGCTCGCCTCTCCTGGGCGATGCTGCTCCGCACTCCCGCAAACCCTACACCGAATGTCCCGGCGGGACTCTGCAAGCTGGACGCCCACCCAGAAATGCTCTCCACCGCCATTACCAATGCAGAAGCAGCAACAAACGGAAAATTCAGCCCCGAGACTCTCAAAACATGGCAGTATTGGAGCAGAGCACTGCACATAGGCACAGACCAACACACATAACACTTTCAAGTCAAAAAGCAGGTACCTCCTGACACATTCCATATGTACAATTCATGCTATTTCCTTTTGATCTTAGTCAATAGATGTAAACTGGTCATTAAATTGAAATGTTTTAATTAAAAAAAAAATTATCTTTCTGAGCCTTATGATTTAAAAAAAAATCTATAAAACCGCTCCCCATGATTTATGCTTGCTCTTCCCTTTGCTGTAGTGTTGCATGTCGATTTAAACTGTAACTTACATTGCCTCTCACCTTGTGCATGCTTCCCCACCCCCCCCCACCCTCTGCTTCCCCCACTGCTGACATTGATCTGCAGGAGAATCAGGATGGACGCAATGGGTCCTATCATTCTGATGCTGGCCCTGAACTGGGTGTACCCTCGTTGGCAAGTGATAATTCTCTTTATTGAAAATGTGTGATTTTTTTTTTCCTTCTTCGACCTATATCTGATATGACAGACTTCAGCTAACCAGCACCTACCAATGAATGAATTGCATGCAGGTATTTTGATTTTTCAAAACAAACAAAAAAAACATGTAAGCAAATTGCTCTCATTTCAGATCAAAAATACCGGTTTTGTGTTGCATGCTTCTGTGTTTTCTCTCCTTCCAGTAGGACAGTGCTAATCTGAATTGGTCAGTGCCCAAACGCAGCTCAAATTGATTCAATTTTCCATTTACTGTATTCCAGTTACAGTTTAAATATAATTGGCAGTCACTCTTCAGTTACAACTTTGTTACAATTTTTAAAAAAACTACTCGAGCCAGTGTCCCATGCCAGTGAGAATCGCTCTTTCCTTCAGATTACAGATCTGTGTAAGGTTCAGACTAGCAGTGTTCTACAGTGTGACTAAGACAAATCATCAGCTGTGCAATGCCTTCTAACAATACATTAGATAATGTGTGTGTTTGTGAAATGGAATGCTCATATTGGGGGGGGGGGGGGGGGGAAATGATTCAGTAAGGTAACTCATTAGCTTGATCTGATGGAGCAATTGGAACGCTTTGTAATACAATTCTGCACAGCTAAGGCAGAAAATGGCTGGTGCCGTGCGCGTGGGGTTGTTCATCTGCATTCATGGCATGCAAGAGCATGTTTAACGGTAATCCAGCTGTGATGAATGACTGCAGGCAATATGTAAATTCAAATGTCTCAGTATTCTGTGCCATAGCCACAGAATGGATTGCAGCCACTCATCGTCAATAGAACCAAGTTAATAATCAGAAATGTTACTATACTGTCAGCAAACTGGCAGACTGAAAGATTTGCACACTAAAACTGCGACAGATAAATAACCTTCTGTTAAAATAAGCCGAGGCGAATGTGGACTTTTGTAGTTCTGAAGCTTGTTTTGTGAAGGGGTGGTGGGGGGGGCGGGGGTACCCCAGAAAGAAACCAAGATCACGGCCTTTAAATTTGTAGTATCACTTTTCCATCGCCTTTTATTAGCTAGAAATAATACATATTCAGCTGTTTAATTTTTTTTTAATATTCTGAACCGCTCGTTCAAACTTCTTGGTTATTTTGTAGTGCACATACGGTTTCAGATTAGTTTGATGTGAAAAGATGGCACGATTTAATTTCAAATTTGTGAAATAGCTTTGAAATTGGCGAGCAGGTTGTGGGGAGGGGAGGGGTGGGGTGGGTGGGGGGGGGGCGTGGAGGAGGAAGGAAACGCCGATGGGTTTAATTGCTGAGTTAGGTAAGACGGATGTTACTTTAGTAAGAGAGTGAGAGAGAGGCGACAGAACAAATAGAGAAGGTGAGATTTACGGGTGGGCTGTGTCTTTAACTGGGTTTGGTTAATTGTCAGGTGCTAAGGGATGGAAATAAGCTGGCTCAAATGGAGGAGGCACCACTGTTTCCGGGGGAATCTATCAAAGCAATCGGTAAGTGCTGCACTCATTTTACTTAAGTTTCTAATTAGCGTTTTAACCCATTTATAAAAAACTTAATATTGCCATACTTAAGAATATAAGAACATAAGAAATAGAAGCAGGACAAGGCCATACAGCCCCTCGACCCTGCTCTGCCATTTAATACGATCATGGCTGATCCGATCATGGACTCAGGACAACTTCCCTGCCCGCTCCCCATAACCCCTTATTCCCTTATCATTTAAGAAACTGTCTATTTCTGTCTTAAATTTATTCAATGTCCCAACTTCCACAGCTCTCTGAGGCAGCAAATTCCACAGATCCACACCCCTGAGAGAAGAAATGTCTCCTCATCTCAGTTTTAAATGAGCGGCCACTTATTCTAAGATTATGCCCTCTAGTTATAGTCTCCCCTATCAACTGAAACATCCTCTCTGCATCCACCTTGTCAAACCCCTTCATAATCTTATACATTTCGATAAGGTCACCTATCATTCTTCTGAATTCCAATGAGGCCCAACCTACTCAACCTTTCCTCATAAGTCAACCACCTCCTCTCTGGAATCAACCTTGTGAACCTTCTCTGAACTGCCTCCAAAGCAAGTATATCCTTTCATAAATATGGAAACCAAAACTGCACGCAGTATTCCAGATGTGGCCTCACCAATACCCTGTACAACTGTAGCAAGACTTCCCTGCTTTTATACTCCATCCCCTTTGCAATAAAGGCCAAGATTCCATTGGCCTTCCTGATCACTTGCTGTACATGCATACTATCCTTTTGTGTTTCATGCACAAGTACCCCCAGGTCCCGCTACACTGCAGCACTTTGCAATCTTTCTCCATTTAAATAATAACTTGCTCTTTGATTTTTTTTCTGCCAAAGTGCATGACCTCACACTTTCCAACATTATACTCCATCTGCCAAACTTTTACTCACTCACTTAGCCTGTCTATGTCCTTTTGCAGATTTTGTGTGTCCTCCTCATACATTGCTTTTCCTCCCATCTTTGTATCATCGGCAAACTTGGCTACGTTACACTTCTTCCAAGTCGTTAATATAGATTGTAAATAGTTGGGGTACCAGCACTGATTCCTGCGACACCCCACTAGTTACTGATTGCCAACCCGAGAGTGAACCATTTATCCCTACTCTCTGTTTTCTGATAGTTAGCCAATCCTCTATCCATGCTAATATATTACCCCCATCCCGTGATCTTTTATCTTGTGCAGTAACCTTTTATGTGGCATCTTGTCAAATACCTTCTGGAAGTCCAAATACACCAGATCCACTGGTTCCTCTTTCTCCACATTGTTCGTTACATTCTCAAAGAATTCTAGCAAATTTGACAAACATGACTTCCCCTTCATAAATCCATGTTGACTCTGCCTGACCAAATTTTGCTTTTCTCAATGTCCTGCTACTGCTTCTTTAATAATGGACTCCAACATCTTCCCAACCACAGATGTTAGGCTAACTCGTCTATAGTTTCCTGTTTTTTGTCTGCTTCCTTTTTTAAATAGGGGCGTTACATTTGCAGTTTTCCAGTTTGCTGGAACCTCCCAGAATCCAGGGAATTTTGGTAAATTACAACCAATGCATCCACTATCCCTGCTGCTACTTCTCTTAAGATCCTAGGATGCAAGCCATCAGGTCCAGGGGATTTATCCGTCTTTAGTCCCATTATCTTACTGAGTACCACCTCCTTCGTGATTGTGATTGTGTTAAGTTCCTCCGCTACCCATAGCTCCTTGACTATCCACTGTTGGAATTTTATTAGTGTCCTCTACTATAAAGACTGATGCAAAATATTTGTTCAGAGTTTCTGCCATCTCCATGTTCCCCATTACTAATTCCCCGGTCTTGTCCTCCAAGGGACCAACATTTACTCTCTCCACTCTTTTCTTTTTTATATACCTATAGAAACTCTTGCTGTCTGTTTTTATATTTCGTGCTAGTTTACTTTCATATTCTATTTTCCTTTTCTCAATCATTTTTTTCCTCATTCTTTGTTGACTTTTAAATGCTTCCCAATTTTCTGTCCTCCCACTAGTTTTGGCCACATTGTATGCCCTTGTTTTTAATTGGATACCGTCCTTTATTTCTTTAGTTAGCCACAGATGGCTATATTTTCGCTTACACCCTTTCCTCCTCACTGGAATATATTTTTCTTGAGAGTTGTGCAATATCTCCTTAAATGTACGCCACTGTTCATCAACCGTCCTACACTTTAATCTATTCTCCCAGTCCACTTTCGTCAACCCAGCCCTGGCATTCTTCAAAAAGAAGTGACAAATTATAAACAAATGATAAATTATAAAAAATAAACTATCCTCTCCCCCAGGCCCAGCTTCGGCACCTCAATCAGCCACCTGCCTTGCCCCTTCCTTACCTGGGCACCTCACTGAAGCGTGGGAAACCGGGACGTCACGCCACGCACACAAAGCGGTAGTTGTGCACTGATCAATGAGAGCCAGGAGGCGCAGGAAACCGATGCCGAACCACGGATGTTTCAGGGCCAGGGAATACCAGGGAATACCAGACCAGAGAGGTCCAACCTGTATTAGCTACCATTTTTAGGACTCCTAAACTCCAGCAAATAAGGTGGCTAAAAGTCCGAAGATCATCATTTTAAAAGTGCTTGCCTCTAAGAATGGCGCATTAAGAGAAGTCTGAAATGATGCCAAGTACCTATAATAATTAATCAGATTTTTTACTGTACTTTTATAAAATGACATCTTTTGGATTGTAATAGCCTGCAGTAACTGGAGTAATTTGTCATTGTTAAATGTATGGTGTAATCAAACATAGTTCATGAATAATGTGTGTGTATATCTGAGATTCAATTTTATTTGTCCCCCATTTCCAGTTTTCTCTCCTTTCCTGCAGATCGGGAATGGTTCTGATCTGGTTCCACAGTGCTTTGTCCAAATGCCTACCGACCTTGTGTAAGCTGGCAAAGTGCTGATCAACTGGCTAATCAGCCATGATGTGTCTGGCCCAATCCTTTCTGTGTTTGTGCATTTCCCAGCAGCAATTGCTGGATAGCAACTGGAGTGGAACCCTGGATCCCTTATTCGCTCCCCCCCCCACCGCCTCCTCCAAATTGGGGAGAGGGCTGATGCTAATTGCTATCCAGTCTGTGATTAGCAAACTCCGTACAGAGCAGCTAATGTCTTGGTCTCTGTCTTTCACTTCCGCACGAGGCAAGTGGAGCTAATGAGGAGTGCACTCAGATTAAATGTTTCTGTTTTTTTTCCAAACTTTTCACAACTCTTGTCATCAACTTCTCTCCCACAAAATCCGACATCTCCATCCCCTCCCCCCTCATCACACCCATCCTCATTCAGTCTACTGGTTCCTGTGCTCCGCCAATCAACTTCAAGATCTCCATCCTCATTTTCATATTCCTCTGTGGCCTTATCCAACATTGGGTAAGAGTATCAAGGGATTTGGAGCAAAGTTGGGTAAATTAATTTGAGGCACAGATCAGTTATGATCTAATTGACTGGCAGAATAAGCTCAAGGGTCTGAATGGTCTGCTTCCTGTTCCTATGTTAACCCATTTGGGGGAAAACTACTCTAGTGATATGTTGAGGCCCGTGTTCCTGACTTTCAACTTCATTGGAATTACTATTTGTTCCCTGGTTCCCGACCCCAGATTTCTCCATGTTCCCTGGTTCCCAGTGCTATACCATGAGGTGCTTCCAGCCCTGCACTGATCCCCAAACCACGTGACTTTGCTGCCTCTTTCCGCATCTTCAGAAGACTCCTAACACCTTATTTTCTTTGGCTTTGCCTTCAATTTCACTCCCCTGCAAAATCTCTTCCCTTCCTAGTCTCCCCTTGTGAAGCATTTTGAGATGTGTGTGTGTTTTTTTATAAGCATAAATTGTTAGAGAGCAGGCCTCTCTACAGACAGAGCAGTGTGTGAGGAGTACAGCAATTTTGGTTTGCTACGTATGTTAAATGGACGGATAAAGTTTAGAAATCTGTACGTTTGCTCCACAGCTAAAGATGTCACCTACATCTGTCCTTTTATTGGTGCCATTAGTGGAACACTTACTGTGACTGACTACAAATTGTACTTCAAAAGTGTGGAGCGGGTAAGTTAAACAGGCCTGATGTGCTTCACAGAGCTTAATGGAATCCTGAAAGCAAGCGCCAGGGCAGCTCTTTATATCTCTTCTATATCTTTGGTTATAAAGCACACATTGTGAATGTGCTGGGATTTTGCATTTAACGTGTCAACTACACGCCCAAACTTGGACCTGTTTTATGCTCCGGACTGATTCTGAATATGAATTGGACTCAACTTTTCAGAATTCCATTCGGGGGCAAAATGTGTGAGCGGCTTTCTGTCACCTGTTTCTCCAAGATTAGATGTCTAGAAACATTAGGCAGCGATGCTTTCTTGTGTCTTTGCCAACAGGTTGTTGGTCTATTTAAAAAAAAAAAACATCTATTTACTGTTTTTATTTTCTTTGCTCTGTTAAGTGCCCTGTGCTGCACACGATTACACAGCCTAGATGGCCTGGCTGTAGGTTTCTACTCTTCTCAGCAGGGGACCTTTCTTGGCGTCCCATTGGGGAGGGGTGCTCATCTTGCTGCTTGCTAAATGATATCCTGGAGGGAGGACCAGTGCGTTGGAGCTCCAGTGCAATGGTGTGCAATGTTTTCCCGTGGTGCCTCAAGGTCGGCTCGGGGTTAGGGGTCACAGCAGAAGCCACATGACTTTCCTCCTCGCTGTGTGGAGGCTGATTGCTCTCCCACACCTTCTAGTGCCTGATCCAGAAGCCCAGGAATAGTCATCGATCTGCAGCATTGGGTAACACACAGCGCCTTTTAAAACCTCGAGACGTACCCAAAGCGCTTTACAGCCGATGAAGCACTTTCTGAAGTGTAGTCTCCATGCTCCCTATCACCGTAACCAACTCCAGCCCTCACTCCACCATTGGCGGCCGTGCCTTCAGCTGCCTGGGCCCTAAACTCTGGAACTCCCTCAACCCACCTCTTTTGGTCACCTGTCCTAATATCTCTCCATGTGGCTTGGTGTCAAATTTTGTCTTAACGCTCCTGTAAAGCATCTTTGGACATTTTACTACGTTAAAGGCGTTTTATAAATGCAAGCTGTTGTTGCAATGTAGGATATGCGGCAGCCAATTTGGGCACAGCAAGCTCCCACAATGTGATCATCAGATTTAGTGAATGTTGGTTGAGGGATGAAGAGACCTGAACAAACGAGTGCGGGGCTGGGGGAAGGGACTAAATACAACAACAAGAGAATCCCACACAGTTTCTGATTTACTGCTTGGTGCAAAATTGTCCCTCACTTCCAGATTTTCATTTATATACTAGGATCCCCCCTTCACCCTCGACGTTCCACTTGGGGTCGTGAGTCGTATTGAGAAGATCGCTGGTGTTCAGGGTCATGGAGAGAATTCCTGCGGCCTGGAAATTGTGTGCAAGGTAATGGTTCCAATTTGCCGTGTGACTGGGAAACCGGTGTCTCCAGACGAGCAACTCTGAAGTAGTTAGGTAGCAATGTTGACAGTGGAGCTAATTATAGAATAATTACATTGCATTCTCTCAAAAGGTGAAGTGACCTTTAAAGCTGTGAGCTGTTTTTCTCCAGAATGACTGCCTTCCTTTTGCACCTTTCAACAATTTAAGAAATCACACTGTGGTTTACACGTGCCTTTATCATACAGAATAGCTTATGGCTTCCTTTTATTCTGCATCTTTTGCGTTTTGTTACTACAATTCCCAACTTTTGTACTTTAGCATTGCCTGATGCTATAAATTATCAAACCTTGCACACTTTGGCTTTGTATCTCTGCTTTACTTCCGGACATCATTGGACGTGACATTGTCTTAACAGGATATGAGAAATCTGCGGTTTGCGTACAAACAGGAGGAACATGGCAAACTCGAGATCTTTGAGAACCTAATGCAGTATGCCTTTCCTGTCTCTAAAAACCTGGTAAGTCTATTTAGTAGTGTGGTGAGTTTGATTTATGCAATAAGTGTGACTTTGGTAGCTGCCCTGTGAGCTATTCAGATGAGACTACGTAACAGTTTTTGTTTTTTAAAAACAAATGCTGATAAATATTTGAATATACAAATCCTTTTATAGTATAGTTGATATACTGGTATGGATTTACAAGTCACAGCTGTGTTTTATGGATTTGTTTGCACAGATGTTGCTGTGGGCAGTGATTGTCAGCTTTCACCCACACCAGACTTGCATTGGAGGCAGTTCCAAAAAGGTTCACGAGGTTGATTCCTGAGATGAAGGGTTTGGCTTATGAAGAAAGGTTGAGTAGGGCCTATACACATTGGAGTTTAGAAGAATGAGAGGTGATCTTATTGAAGCATGTAAGATAATGAGGGGGCTCGACGAGGTAGATGCAGAGAGGATGTTTCCCCTCGTGGGGGAATCTAGAACTAGGGGGCATAGTCTCAGAATAAGGGGCCGCCATTTAAAACTGAGATGAGGAGGAATTTCTTCTCTGAGGATTGTGGATCTATGGAATTCTCTGCCCCAGAGAGCTGTGGAGGCTGGGTCATTTAATATATTTAAGGCGGAGATAGACATTTTTGAGCGATTTAAGGGAGTAAAGGGTTATGGGGAGCGGGCGGGGAAGTGGAGCTGAGTCCATGATCAGATTAGCCATGATCTTATTGAATGCCTGAGCAGGCTCGACGGGCCAAATGGCCTACTCTTGCTCCTATTTCTTATAGAAACATAAAAACATAGAAAATAGGTGCAGGAGTAGGCCATTCGGCCCTTCGAGCCTGCACCGCCATTCAATGAGTTCATGGCTGAACATGCAACTTCAGTACCCCATTCCTGCTTTCTCGCCATACCCCTTGATTCCCCCTAGTAGTAAGGACTACATCTAACTCCTTTTTGAATATATTTAGTGAATTGGTCTCAACAACTTTCTGTGGTAGAGAATTCCACAGGTTCACCACTCTCTGGGTGAAGAAGTTTCTCCTCACCTCGGTCCTAAATGGCTTACCCCTTATCCTTAGACTGTGACCCCTGGTTCTGGACTTCCCCAACATTGGGAACATTTTTCTTCATCTAACCTGTCTAAACCCGTCAGAATTTTAAACGTTTCTATGAGATCCCCTCTCATTCTTCTGAACTCCAGTGAATACAAGCCCAGTTGATCCAGTCTTTCTTGATATGTCAGTCCCGCCATCCCGGGAATCAGTCTGGTGAACCTTTGCTGCACTCCCTCAATAGCAAGAATGTCCTTCCTCAAGTTAGGAGACCAAAACTGTACACAATACTCCAGGTGTGGCCTCACCAAGGCCCTGTACAACTGTAGCAACATCTCCCTGCCCCTGTACTCAAATCCCCTCGCTATGAAGGCCAACATGCCATTTGCTTCCTTAACCGCCTGCTGTACCTGCATGCCAGCCTTCAATGACTGATGTACCATGACACCCAGGTCTCGTTGCACATCCCCTTTTCCTAATCTGTCACCATTCAGATAATAGTCTGTCTCTCTGTTTTTACCACCAAAGTGGATAACCTCACATTTATCCACATTATACTTCAACTGCCATGCATTTGCCCACTCACCTAACCTATCCAAGTCACTCTGCAGCCTCATAGCATCCTCCTCGCAGCTCACACTGCCACCCAACTTAGTATCATCTGCAAATTTGGAGATACTACATTTAATCCCCTCGTCTAAATCGTTAATGTACAATGTAAATAGCTGGGGCCCCAGCACAGAACCTTGCCGTACCCCACTTGTCACTGCCTGCCATTCTGAAAAGTACCCATTTACTCCTACTCTTTGCTTCCTGAAGCTGAGTTATTTGTCCTTTTTTTCCTCTTATTTTAAATCTCTCCTCTCTACCTTCCCCTGGCTGCTGACTGTTGCTGGCTTGTGGTTCTGTGTTCTCTAGGAGCCTTCCACTAAGTGCCCATCACTCACTGCACAGTGACCATCAGCAGGGTGTTCCACTATCGCCTGCAGTTGGCACACGCGCAGTTTGTGCCAGGGGACAATGGACATTGATCCAGAGCATGAACCTTCACTAATTTCCCCCCCCCCCCCCCCATTCGCTCACACTGCCCTTCCACCCACCACCACAAGCTCTGGGGGTGAGATCAGATGTAGTGTTCCCACTGCTGAGCTTTCGAATTGGGCATCAAACGTGCCACCTTCTGATCTGTATGGTTTCGTATGACAACCGATGTGCCCTTAACATTTCTTTGATTCAGAAGAAGTATGAGTTTCCGTATGTCCTATCAGCCAGGAATCTGCTGAAGAGAACACCTTTTTGGTACTTGTTGACTATGCTGCATTCCGATGTGCTGTGGCCCTACCCTGCCTCTTGTACCACTGCCGGGGCTAATTCGCTCTCCTCTCCTCGCATACCAAGTGGCCATTTTACATTTACTCGGGGACAATTGCATTTTATATATGTGGCAAGAATGCTGCCCACATCAAATTTAAAGTGGAAATTTGGTGATCGGAAACTTCATGGGAGAAAAAAACCCGGCAAATGAGATTTTAAAAAAAATATGTTTCGAGAAATTTTGAGTGGTTATGAACCATTTCATAACACTCCTGTGAAGTGCCTTCGGACGTTTCACTACGTTAAAGGTGCTATATGAATACAAGTTGTTGTTGTTTCAATGAAAACCTATTCTTGTATTATTAAGATGAAGTTTGTGTCAGATTGAGGACAGGGAGGGCTTGGGTTTGTTCAGCCATACCTCTTTCAGATAATTTAAAAGGTCACCGACGGACTGTTTCGGGTGTTGTGGGGGTGAAGCAGGGTCTGAGGAGTGTTCGCTAATCTGCTGCGGTTCACTGTTCTGCAATGTAATTTGAGATCAATGCTGCACTCAATAGCCAGTTAGTGCCTAATGGTGACAGAGCAGACGTGTTCTGCAGAGCTGTATGTCAATATCAATCACTGGATATCACAAACAAAATGCTTCCCCCCCCCCCCCCCCCCGCCCCATTCTAGAGTAGAATGGCCACAGCCAGCCCCACAGAGGCCCCATATCATTCCAGCGCTCCCAGGATGTTGGGGCCCTTCCAATCTCCACTCTCCAGAAAGCAATTAGAAGGTTTGCTGAAACGTTAGAGCATAAGAATTAGGAGCAGCAGTCAGCCTTACGGCCCTTCGAGCCTGCTCCGCCATTCAATAAGATCATGGCTGACCCTTGACCTCAACTCCACTTTCCCGCCCGATCCCCATATCCCTTGATTCCCCTAGAGTCCAAAATCTATCTATCTCAGCCTTGAATATACTCAATGATTCAGCATCCACAGCCTTTTGGGGTAGAGAATTTCAAAAATTCATTACCTTAAGAGTGAAGAATTTCCTCCTCATCTCAGTCTTAAATGGCCGACCCCTTATCCTGAGACAATGCCCCCTAGTTCTAGACTCTCCAGTCAGGGGAAACAACCTCTCAGCATCTACCCTGTCAATCACTCTGAGTCTTATATGTTTCACCCCTCATTCTTCTAAACTCCAGAGAATATAGGCCCAATCTACTCAATTGTTCTTTTTAAATAAAATAGCCTGAAACCCACCATTTAGCTTCAAAAAGAATGAAGGGCCCATAAAATGGATGAACAGAAACACATCGAGCTATACGTGCCATTGGGTAAGGGGAAGCAGCTGCAGTTCATAGAATCATAGAATGGTTACATCACAGAAGGAGGCCATTCGGCCCGTCGAGCCCCTGCCGGCTCTCTGCAAGAGCACTTCAGCTAGTCCCACTCCCCACTTTTGTCCCAGAATGCCTAATTTAGTTCCAGGTTAAAGCAGATTGTGTATGTAAGTTACAGTTCTTTGAGTCCTGGCTGTAAAGGATGGGCAATAAATGCTGGCCTTGCCAGCAACGCCCACGTTCCTGAAGGAATATATAAAATAAATCTAGAGTGCTGAAGCAGCCATTGTGAAAGTAAAATTGATGCTGGTCAGACAAAGAAAAAATGAACCCGCATCTACGTTGTTTAAGGCGTGTGTTGGAAAAACCCGCTGAAACTTTACTCACGGTGCTGCGTGACTGACACTAAAGAGACGCCAGTCCTACACACCGGAAGGGATAATTCACCGTTGTAGATATTTTGATTTGCAAGCCTTAATTGTTACTTTATAAATAAAATAACCTGGGATAATTTTCTCAATGTGGTCCAAGCAATCCCCGACATCTCATGTGACAGTTTTCAGATAACGGTGAAATAAGCTCTCCATTGGAACTGATAGTTTTTTCCAAAAGTGCCCCCTGCATAATCCTCTCTCCGATAACCCTGGCCATTGATAACTCTGGGACCAGCTCAAACACCTTTCATCTATCGGGCGCTGACCGTGACTCAGTTAGGTCAGTATTGTCCAATAGAAATCGGTGATTAGCCACGAATGTGGCTACAGCTTCACCGTTTTAGCCTGACAAACTCATTTTAGTCGAAAACACCTTGCACACAATGCAGGTAAATATACGTTCCTGTCAGATCCTTCCCCGCTCTCCACCCCATCCCCGCTCGACACCCAGACCCCTCCCCCGCTCTACACCCCACCCCCGCTCTCCACCTAGAACCCCCCCCAGACCCCTCCCCCGCTCTACACCCCTCCCCCACTCTGCACCCAGACCCCTCCCCCGCTCTCCATCCCATCCTGCTCCACACCCAGACCCCTCCCCCGCTCTACACCCCTCCCCGACTCTGCACCCAGACCCCTCCCCCGCTCTCCACCCCATCCCCGCTCGACACCTAGACCCCCCCCAGACTCCTCCCCCGCTCTACACCCCACCCCCGCTCTCCACCTAGACCCCCCCCCAGACTCCTCCCCCGCTCTACACCCCTCCCCCACTCTGCACCCAGACCCCTCCCCCGCTCTCCATCCCACCCTGCTCCACACCCAGCCCCTCCCCCATTCACCCCTCCCCCGCTTGACACCCCACCCCCAGTTTCTACCTAGGCCCCGCCCCTGCTCGACACCCAGGCCCCTCCCCCGATCTACACCCCACCCCCGCTCTCCACCTAGACCCCCCCCCCAGACCCCTCCCCCGCTCTACACCCCACCCCCGCTCTCCACCTAGAACCCCCCCCAGACCCCTCCCCCGCTCTACACCCCTCCCCCACTCTGCACCCAGACCCCTCCCCCGCTCTCCATCCCATCCTGCTCCACACCCAGACCCCTCCCCCGCTCTACACCCGTCCCCCACTCTGCACCCAGACCCCTCCCCCGCTCTCCACCCCATCCCCGCTCGACACCTAGACCCCCCCCAGACTCCTCCCCCGCTCTACACCCCACCCCCGCTCTCCACCTAGACCCCCCCAGACTCCTCCCCCGCTCTACACCCCTCCCCCACTCTGCACCCAGACCCCTCCCCCGCTCTCCATCCCACCCTGCTCCACACCCAGCCCCTCCCCCATTCACCCCTCCCCCGCTTGACACCCCACCCCCAGTTTCTACCTAGGCCCCGCCCCTGCTCGACACCCAGGCCCCTCCCCCGCTCGACACCCCACCCCCGCTCTCTACCTAGACCCACCCCGAGACTCCTCGCCCGCTCTCCACCCCATCCCGCTCTACACCCCTCCCCCGCTCTACACCCAGACCCTTCCCTTACTCCCCACGCAGTGCCCCCGCCACTCTCCGCACAGAGCCCCCGGTCCCCACCCAGAGCCCCACGCCACTCTACACCCAGACCCTCACGCTGGCCTCGAGCAGTTGTTCTGATTGGTCAAGCTGACCATGATGACGGCTCCTCTCTCCATTCAATGTTGCTGCTGTTTCCATGGTGCTGAAGCCTGGTATTTTAACCCGCGTTACACACGATAATAAACAATAACCAAGGAAATGAAGCTCTCGCAACAATCAAGAAATACTTGCACACTCTGCTTTCCATCTTACTATTATATCAATGGACACACAAACAGGTTAAAGTTTGCATGCCAAGGCCGTGCAAACAGGACTACACGACCAATGACAGTGTCTATTACTCATTTTTTATTTACTAATCAAAAATGCAATTGACAACATCTGGATTCCCAATGGCTAATGTATTGGATGACTCTTTAAGTAGCGTATGATGTGTTCTGTATTAATGTGCTGTCTCGGTAAATTGCTGCTTTCTTTGCTTTGCTATAGCCGTTATTTGCAATGAAGTACAAGGAGAACTTCCCTGTTCAGGGCTGGAAGGTGTATGACCCAATTGCAGAATATAAAAGACAGGTGCGTCACGTATGTCACTTCAACGCACAACAGTATTTCGTGTCACGTCACTGTTTCGGTGTGAGGCCCATTATTTAAACCTGATCTACTTTTTAAATGCCAACTTTACAAAGTTTTCTCGTCCTCCACCACGTGAGCTGTAGATGGGAATGAGTGGGTGCCAGGATCTGCCCTTCTCGTCTTTCTTTTGATTTTCGGTATGTGGGCAATGATGGCAAGGATGCATTTATTGCTGTTCCCTAGCTGTTGTGAGACATTTTACTACATTAAAGACGCTAAATAAATGCAAGTTTTTGTTGGTCTGGGAAAGTCATGGCGAGCTGCCTTCTTGGTGATTGTTAAGTGGCTGGCTCGGCCACTTCAGACAGACAAAGGAAAAGGAGGTGCGGTAGCTCTGCTCATAAAGGATGGGATCATTGTGTTAGTTAGAAACGATATTGGCTCAGAAGATGTTGAATCAATTTGGGTAGAGATAAGGGATAATAAAGGGAAAAAGTCGCTGGTGGGCGTAGTCTATAGGCCCTGTAACAGTAGCAACACTGTTGGACGGAGTATAAATCAAGAAATAATGGAAGCTTATAAAAAAGGAACGGCAATAATCATGGGCAATTTTAACCTTCATATTGGATGGACAAAGCAAATTGGCCAGGATAGCCTTCATAGAGTGTATCCGGGATAGTTTCCTTGAACAGTACGTTGTGGAACCAACCAGGGAGCAGGCTATCATAGATCTGGTACTGTGTAATGAGACAGGATTAATAAACGATCTAATAAAGGATCCTCTAGGAATGAGTGACAAAAGCATGGTTGAATTTCAAATTGGAGGATGAGAACGTTGGATTGCAAAGCAGTGTCCTAAGCTTAAACAAAGGAGACTACAGAGAAGTCCTGCTACAACTGTACAGGGTATTGGTGAGGCCACACCTAGAGTACTACGTACAGTTTTGGTCTCCGTATTTAAGGAAGGATATATTTGCATTGGAGGCTGTTCAGAGAAGGTTCACTCAGTTGATTCCAGAGATGAGGGCTTTGACTTATGAAGATAGGTTGGGCCCATACACATTTGAAGTTGAGAAGAATGAGAGATGATCTTATCGAAACATGTAAGACAATGAGGCTTGACAAGGTGGATGCGGAGAGGATTTTTCCACTGATGGGGGAAACGACAACTAAGGGGCCGCCCATCTAAAACTGAGATGAGGAGGAATTTCTTCTCAGGGTTGTAAATCTATGGAATTCTCTGTCCCAAAGAGCTTTGGAGGCTGGGTCATTTAATATATTTAAGGCGGAGATAGACAAATTTTTGAGCGATAAGAGAATAAAGGGTTATGGGGAGTGGACAGGGAAGTGGAGCTCAGTCCATGATCAGATCAGCCATGATCTTATTAAATGGCGATGCAGGCTCGAGGGGCCAGGTGGCCTACTCCTGCTCCTATTTCTTATGTTCTTATGTTCAGAGGGCTTTTAAGAGCCAGCCATGTAGTGTGGGACTGGAGTCACGTGTAAGCCCGACTGGGTAGAGGTTTCCTGAAGAGCATCACTGAACCAGTTGTGTTTGTACAACAAAACGGAAGCTCTCCTGCTCATTTTCTCTGGTGCGTAAATGAATACATTGCCCAGATTTATTGAATTTCTCCGTGAATTTTGAAGGGGGAAACTTGCCATTAAAACTTCTTTTAAAGCTCAGGTGTATTGGTCCCAGATATATTCCGTCTCCTATAAGTGGCGATGGTGTAAATATATTATTGCACATATTATTTTTTTAAAACTTCGGTAATTTTAGATTCCACAGTCATAGATGAAACAGCACTGAAGGAGGCCATTCGGTCCATTGTGGCTGAGTCAGCTCTTTAAGAACATAAGAAATAGGAGCAGGACATTTGGCCATTTGGCCCCTCGAGCCTGCCCTGTCATTTAATGGCTGATCTGATCATGGACTCAGCTCCACTTCCCTGCCCGTTCCCCATAACCCTTGACTTCCTTATCGCTCAAAAATCTGTCTATCTCCGCCTTAAATATATTCAATGACCCAGCCTCCACAGCTCTCTGGGGCAGAGAATTCCATAGATTAACAACCCTCTGAGAGAAGAAATTCCTCCTCATCTCAGTTTTAAATGGGTGGCCCCTTATTCTGAGACTATGCCCAATTAGTCGCACTGTCCCACTCTTTCCTAACACTGGCCCAGTGCGGGGGAGTCAGTACTGTATAAATATCGGACCAGTGCGAAGACCGTGTTGCGGGTTGTCTGTAAGCAGCACCCAAGGCAGGTGAGTTGTGTGTGCGCGCGTGTGTGACAATGGGACGGCTGAGCTGTAAACACGACAGAATTTGGACACTCCTCCAGCTTGTCCTTTTAACTGAAATTAAGACGCTCAGCTGGTCAGGCAGCAGCTCTGGAGAGAGAAACCGTGTTGACGTTTCTGCAATATTTTGCTTTTGTCTTTTTAAAAAAAAAAAATTAATTAAACAAAAAAATGCTGTTCCAGGGACTGCCGACTGAAAGTTGGGCAATAACGAAAATCAACAGCAACTATGAGCTGTGCGACACATACCCTCCGATTGTGGTGGTGCCAACCAGCGTTAAAGATGACGACCTTTGCCGAGTGCAAGCGTTTCGGACCCGCGGGCGAATCCCAGTGAGTTTGTACCAGTGTCGCTTTCAATACTTGAGACTGAGTCGCGCTGGCGTTGCAGCATTGCACCACTGGGGGCAGTCACTTGCTGTTGGGCCTTGGCTTCATGCGCCTGATACAGAAGCTGTTTCTGGTGCCCGTCTCCCTTGGAGATCGACAATACCACAGCAGTTGAGGGAAAAACATTATGATCAAGATTTTTTTTTAAACGAAACATTACATTGTTTTTCCAATTTATATTAATTAATAACTAATGCTTTAAGTGGTTCTGTTTTCAGAAATGTGTGGCTATCTTCTTAAAAATGCCCAAAAGGTATTAAATAAATCTAATGATACAGGCAATGCAAAACCAAAAAACGGCCTCTTGTGACATCAGAAGCACTCTACAATTTTTTAATGGCTTTTGTTTTTAGTTATTGAATGCATTTTTTCCGATCATGGTCTCTTTTTTTTTTTCCTGCGCTAGCAGCTCTCCCTCTGCCCCTCCCTCATCCCCCTCTCACTGCCGTACTGTCATGAGGTTTGTGTGGGTTTGAACAAGAGATGCACTGGCTTCTCTATTCAGCTGTGACCTCGAGCTGCTGCCACTCTTAAGAATCAAGCAGCTGAACCTTATCATTAATAACTGTGGATCACTGCAGAGAAAACACTGCCTATCTGAAGAGGACTCAAACTGCACCTCTAATCTTCAGAGTCACCAGACCCTGAGAGCTATCTCGTCTATCACTCACGCGTGCACACATGCCCCCAAACACTGCGGTGTACATGTACCCCCAAACACTGCGGTGTACATGTACTCCCAAACACTGCGGTAGGAATGTACCCCCAAACACTGCGGTACAAATGTACACCCAAACACTGCGGTAGGAATGAACCCTGAAACTCTTTCCACTTGTTCCTGCAGGTTTTGTCATGGATCCACCCGGAAAGCCAAGCAACAATTACGAGGTGCAGCCAGCCAATGGTCGGGACCAATGACAAGCGGTGCAAGGAGGACGAGAAGTACTTACAAACCATAATGGACGCTAACGCTCAGTCTCACAAGTTAATCATCTTTGATGCTCGGCAAAGCAGTGTTGCCGACGCCAATAAGGTGCTGATTGTGGAAGTTGTGTTGGGATTAATAGTAACTGTAAATACACTGTTTTATATGCTGGGTAACTTGACAGTCCATAAACCACTGCAGTAAGTTCAGATTCCATTGCATTTGTGTAATGTTTATGTTGGACGATTACGTGATATACAATTTATAGAATCCTAGAACTTTACAGCACAGAAGGGAGCCATTCGGCCCATCGTGTCCGTGCTGGCCAACAAGGAGCTAACCAGCCTAATCCCACTTCCTAGCTCTTGGTCCGTAGCCCTTCAAGTGCACATCCACGAACCCTTTAAATGCAGTGAGGGTTTCTGCCTTTACCACCCTTTCAGACAGTGAATTCCAGATCCCCACAACCCTCTGGGTGAAGACATTTTCCCTCAAACCTCCTACCAATTACTTTAAATCTAAGCCCCCTGGTTGTGGACCCCTCTGCTATGGGAAATAGGTCCTTCCTATCCACTCTATCCACCGCAAGATCCTACAAATCCCCTGGGAGGACAGACGCACCAACATTAGCATCCTCGACCAGGCCAACATCCCCAGCATTGAAGCACTGACCACACTTGATCAGCTCCGCTGGGCAGGTCACATTGTTCACATGCCAGACACGAGACTCCCAAAGCAAGCGCTCTACTCTGAACTCCATCACGGCAAACGAGCCAAAGGTGGGTAGAGGAAACATTTCAAGCACACCCTCAAAGCCTCCTTGATAAAGTGCAACATCCCCACCGACACCTGGGAGTCCATGGCCAAAGACCACCCTAAGTGGAGGAAGTGCATCTGGGAGAATGCTGAGCACCTCGAGTCTCATCGCCGAAAGCACGCAGAAATCAAGTGCAGGCAACGGAAAGAGCGTGTGGCATACCAGTTCCACCCACGCACTACTCTACCTATGGCCTAACTAGTGTTTTAAACAGTTCAAGCATAACCTTCCCTGCTCTTGTATTCTATGCCTCGGTTAAGTAATCAGGAAGACAAATGGAATGTTGGCCTTTATTGCAAGGGGGATGGAGTATAAAAACAGGGAAGTCCTGCTACAACTGTACAGGATATTGGTGAGGCCACACCTGGAGTACTGCGTACAGTTTTGGTCTCCTTATTTAAGGAGGGATATACTTGCAGTGGAGGCAGTTCAGAGAAGGTTCACGAGGTTGATTCCTGAGATGAAAGGGATGTCTTAGGAAGAAAGGTTGAGCAGGTTGGGCCTATACTCATTGGAGTTTAGAAGAATGAGAGGGGATCTTATTGAAACATAAGATACTGAAGGGACTCGACAAGGTAAATGCAGAGAGGATGTTTCCACTTGTGGGAGAATCTAGAACTAGGGGGCATAGTTTCAGAATAAGAGGCCGCACATTTAAAACGGAAATGAGGAGGAATTTCTTCTCTGAGGGTCGTGAATCTTTGGAATTCATCCCCAGAGAGCTGTGGAGGCTGGGTCATTGAATATATGTAAGGTGGAGATAGACAGAGTTTTGAATGTAAGGGAGTGAAGGGTTATGGGTGCGGGCAGGGAAATGGAGTTGAGGCCAGGATCAGATCAGCCATGATCTTATTGAAAGGCGGAGCAGGCTCGAGGTGCCAGATGGCCTACTCCTGCTCCTATTTCTTATGTCCTTATGTAACCCCACTGGAAACATCCTTCCAATCACAAAAACACCCATCAACCATTATCCTTTGCTTCCTGCCTCTGAGCCAATTTTGGATCCAACTTGCCACTTTGCCCTGGATCCCATGGGCTTTTACTTTCGTGACCAGTCTCCCATGTGGGACCTTATCAAAAGCCTTGCTAAAATCCCTATACACTACATCAAATACACTACCCTCATCGACCCTCCTCAAAGAACTCAATCAAGTTAGTCAGACACGACCTTCCCGTAACAAATCCGTGCTGATTGCCTTTGATTAATCCGTGTCTTTCTAAATGAAGATTTATCCTGTCCCTCATTTTCCAATGATTTTTCCATCACCAATTTCACCTCTTCGTAATGTTCTTACTGTATCCTCAGTCATTGCAGTTGTACATTTGAGGTAAAGTAATTGGACATAAAATTGTTAGTGTTGTGGAGGAGGAAGAGAAATGCATAAGTAATGCGAGCTCAGTCTTGTCTTGGTGCTTTCTTGATCTATTAATATTTGCGAATTTGTCACTTTTAGGCAAAAGGTGGAGGCTATGAGAGTGAAACTGCCTATTCAAACGCTGAGCTTATTTTCTTGGAAATCCATAATATCCACGTCATGAGGGAGTCTCTGAGGAAACTGAAGGACGTGGTGTACCCTGTTATAGATGAGTCCAAGTGGTTTTCAAATATCGATTCAACTCATTGGTTGGAATACATAAGGGTGAGACATCTCCACAGTTCATTATTTATTCAATACTACTGGACGTGACCTTGATGCTCGTGCCCCTCTCGTAAAATTGAATCCATCCAACCAGCGCAATCCTTGGAAGGAGCTTTTTGTGATGTATAATTACAGGTGCAAACATTTTACACTGGAGTGGGACGAAATAATGGGCCAAAATTTGCGGCTGGAGGCTTCCGACCTTCAAAACATCTACGAATTTACCTGGCGGTTCGGGAGATTTGGTGACTTGTGCTCCTGGGTCTCTACGTGTAGGTCTGCATAGAGGCCCACATATCCCAGGGGCGCATGTGGTTCGCAAGCATCCTTGGGATCACATGGGCCAGCCCAACCAATCAAAGAAGGGAATCCATATTCATGCTTATGGGGAGTTCCGTACGGATGGAGATCATTTTTTTTTAAAAAACACGTGAAATAAATACATTTAAAAATTATCTATTTAAAATGAATTAAAATGCCATTTAATTAAATATTTTAAACAAAAATGTAGTTGTTTTGAAAAAAAATTATGGGGACGAAATTGGCTCCCGCCCCGGCTAGGAGCGATAACCTTTCCGACGCCGGACATTTTGCACCCAGAGTAAAAGTCCCGCCCCGAAAGCGAAATTGGGGGTTACCGCCCTTCACAGGAAGTGAAGCGCAATGTCGCGTGCTCCACTTCCTCTCTGGGCAGGCTCGGGGGCGCTACGCAGGCGCATCGCGGAGCACTGACGCGTTTCAATGCTCCTCCATTAAAGGAGAGGGGTGCTGCGAGACTGGGCCACCAGGGCTAAAGGGTGCCGTGGCTGCAGCCTGGCACCGAGATGGAGTTCCGGGCTGCACGATCGTGGCCCGGACCCCTCGACAGCATCGAACAACGGCCCGACTGGTAAGTGGGTTAAAAAAGATGCCGGTGCAACGCACCTCCCCTTTAAGTTTCTTAAGAGGTTGGCGTGGGCATTGGCAGTGGCGGCCCCAAGGGGCGCTGCCCAATTTCCGCAGCAGGGCATGGCGCTACTGGATTCCCGCCTCCGCTACCTCCGCGCAATTTCGCGGGAGCCGCTCCCCTGCCGCTAACTGAAGGCGCATAACGGGAATTTTGCCCGCTATGTGTTTTAACTGGGCTAAAAATAAATGTAGCTTATTGTACTGGGTCTTTAATGTATAAATGGGTGATACAATTTTATTTTTCTATTTCTTAAAACTCTGACATGGCCAGGCGCAAGTATTTCAGGGGCATTCACTGGGCAGAAGTTGCGCAAATAGCCGAGCTATCCACCGGCGTAGGCTCTCTTTCCGATTTATACGATCTGTCGAGCGTGCAGTGCATGCCTAAACCCGGAACTTGCAGGGCCCCTACGGGTGGTTGCGCGCCCCGCACACGCCTGTAGGGGCGTGGTGATACTGCGTGCTCTATTCGTAACCTCTTTACCCTCTCTTGGTCTCTTCCCCTTGTCTCCTAAAGCCTTTACCTCCTGGTATCTGTCTCAAGTGACCATCATTTGTGGCATAGCCTTGACGGTGCACATCACCGGCCTCACAGTCAAGCCTGACATCCAGAAACCCACACGCACCCAGCAGGACCGTGATCAGGAGCCGGCAGAGTTTTATCCCCCTTCAATCTCAGGGCTGCAGCTTAAGAGTTAATTTAGTCGAGACCTGGGACCTTCTCATTTGTGTGGGTCAAGAACTGACTGCAAACACTGCAGGGGGCTCTGGTTTTATCCGTTGTCTAACCAGCGTAGGAAAAGGGAGATGTCAGCCTTAGGAGTGTTTAATCTGTGCTCTTCTCCCTGGGTAAAGAACAAGTTTGTGCGCTGCTTGCGTGGAGCTTTCAAATTCGACGTGAGCGTAAACTGGGCCTTAGCCAATCAGCTCTGTGACTGCTGTGTAAAATGGGGTGGGGTTTATAACGGGCAGGTGGAAAAAGAAAGGGAAATTCAGCTGGGGTTTTAGGCCCCCGCCCAAGTTGTAAACTCTGCCCCTTCTGTGTTAAGCCGTTAAAGACTGCCACAACCTGTTGTCTACCCAGCGGGTGGAGTGATGGGAGCTTTTCATGGCATGTAAAATAATTCATGGAGAATAAAAGGTGCCTTGTGGGTGAGTAAAAACCCTACACATCGATCGACTGCATGTCAGACGGTGCCAATCGGTGTAAGAGAAACTTGGCTCGGTTTCCGAGTGTAATTGGATCCTGACATTGAACTGCCGTCTGTAACTCCAAGCTACTTACCTGTTTGAGAGAGTTTTCTGACGGAAATTTTCCACGAGTGTTGGTGTCCTGAATTGGCAGTTGTGAGGTTGGGGATAGAAGATCTTGGGTCTAAACTCAGATGGACATCATTATTTTGTAATCGGACAGTCTTCTAATTGAGACTAATCTTGCGCGCGCTCTAAATTTTCACTGTTGAATCTTTGCCATTAGAAATTAAAACCCTGTCTCTTTCTGTCATTCTCCAACCTTTTTCCTTCCCTTGTGTTCTTACCTTTTCTTGAGGGAATGGGATGTCTGGCCTGCAGACATGTCTATGGACTCCCAAACACGAGTTAATGTGTACCTGAAGGCTGGTGAACTCCTCCCACTCTCTCTGCTCCGTTTTCAAAGCTGATTTGACTAAGGACCAGGAAATATATTCCTAAAGGAGGTCATGGAGTGACGTGGCTATTTTATCTCGGGAGTCTCTTGGCTGCCACTCACTGGAATTACCTTCTTTCAAAATGAAGAAGTGCTTTTGAGGAGTCGTAGTTGGGCCCAGCCAGTGCTGTGACTGCATAGTGCTGCTGTCAGTAGTCCTGACGTACCCAATATATGGAGCAATGGTATCGATTCCTTCAGGAATGTAACCATTAGCTCCGCATGTGCCATTACCGTTAACCATCTACTGCTAACTGTCTCCTTAAACCCCTCTCCCCTCTCTCCACCACACTCACCTCCAACAAGAAGTGTGAGGAGCTCATGGACTTCTTTGTCTCAAAGATTGAGACCATCCGATCAGCTGCCTCTGCGAGTTCCCTTCCTTCACCTGGCCCAATTTCATCTGAGGCTCCCACCTGCCCTAGCCCTGAACTCGCATCTTTCTCTTTGATCTCCTCTCTTGATCCCTCCAAACTCATCCTGTCCATGGAACCCACTTCCGGCTCACTTGATCCTATTCCCACCAAACCGCTGACCACCTAACTTTCTTTTTTGGCTCCCATGTAAGTCGACATTGTTAACGGTTATCTCCTCGGGTACTGTCCCCTTCTCCTTCAAATCTGCTGTCATCACCCCTCTCAAAAAAAACAACCCTTGACCCCACTTTGCTTGCTAGCTACTGCCCCATCTCCAACCTCCCTTTCCTTTCCAAAGTACTTTGAATGTGTTGTCGCCTCCCAAATCCGTGACCATTTTTCCCGGAACTCCATGTTTGAATCCCTTCAATCTGGTTTCCGCCCCTGCCACAGGACCGAAATGGCTCTCATCAAAATCACAAATGACATCCTTTGTGAGTGTGACAAAGGTAAACTATCCCTCCTCATCCTTCTGGACCTGTCTGCAGCTTTTGACATAGTTGACCACTTCATCCTCTTCCAAAGCCTTTCCACCATCGTCCAGCTGGGTGGGACTGCGCTCGCCTGGTTCCATTCTCATCTATCTAATCGTAGCCAGAGAATCACCTGCAATGGCTTCTCTTCCCACCCCCGCATCGTTACCTCTGGTGTCCCCCAAGGATCTATCCTTGGCCCCTCCTATTTCTCATCTAGATGCTGCTGCTTGGCGACATCATCCGAAAATACAGAGTCAGTTTCCACATGTACACTGACATCACCCAGCTCTACCTCTCCACCACTTCCCTCGATCCCTGCTTGGTATCTAAATTGTCAAACTGCTTGTCCGACATCCAATACTGGATGAGCAGAAATGTTCTCCAATTAAATACTGGGAAGACCGAAGCCATTATTTTTGGTCCCCATCACAAACTGCATTCCCTAACTCTTGACTCCATCCCTCTCCCTAGCATCAATCTGAGGGTGAACCAGACTGTTTGCAAACTAGGTGTCACATTTGACCCTGAACTGAGTTTCCAGCCACATATCTGCAGCATAACTAAAGCTGCCTTTTATCCATCTCCGTAACATTGCCCGTCTCCACCCCTGCCTCAGCTCTTCTGCTGCTGAAACCCTCATCCATGCCTTTGTTACCTCTCGACTTGACTACTCCAAAGCACTCCTGACTGGCCTCACACATTCTACACTACATAAACTTAAGGTCATCCAAAACTCAGCAGCCCGTGTCCTAACTCGCACCAAATCATGATCACCCATCACCCCTGAGCTTTCTGACCCACATTGGCTCCTGGTTAAACAACGCCTCGATTTCAAAATTCTCATCCTTGTTTACAAATCACTCCATGGCCTTGCCCCTCCCTATCTCTGTAATCTTTTTCAGCCTCACAATCCCACAAGATGTCTGCGCTCCTCTAATTCTGTCCTCTTGAACATCCCTCATTATAACTGCTCAACCATCGGTGGACGTGCCTTCAGCTGTTTGGGCCCTAAGTTCTGGAACTCCATCCCTAAACTCTCCACCTCTCTACCTCTCTTTCCTCTTTTAAGACGCTCCTTAAAACCTACCTCTTTAACCAAGCTTTTGGTCATCTGCCTTAATTTCTTTTGTGGCTCGGTGTCAAATTTATCTGTTTTGTCTTGTAACACTGCTGTGAAGCGCCTTGTGATGTTTTACTACGTTAAAGGTGCTATATAAATAAGTTATTATTGTTATTGAGAAGGGGAGAGAAAGAGACAGATAACGAATCTGATTCACCTCACAAATAGAGAATTAAACCAATGTCTTTGTCAGCCCCATATGTCTACTGTAATGATATTTGGTCAAAATCATTTTCATTTTTTTCCTTTGACCCACTTACTAGAAAGAAAAACATGCATTTATATAGCACCTTTCATGACTACCAGACGTTCCAAAGCGCTTTACAGCCAATGAAGTACTTTTTAAAGTGTGATCATTGTTGTAATGTAGGAAATGCGGCCGTCAAAGTGATAACGACCAGCTAATATTGTCCAGGACACCGGGGATCACTTGGCTGCTCTTCTTCAAATAGCGCCATGAGATCTTTTACGTCCACCTGGGAGAGCAGACTGGAGAGCCACTATAACAATTTAATCTCAACAGTTTCAGAACAAGTACCAGCAGCCCTTGCGTCAAAGTTTCATTATAAACTGATCATTCTACTTATGAGCATCGGTGTCAGCTGTGGCTAAGTGGGTAGTACTCTCGCCTCTGAGTCAGAAGATTGTGGGTTCAAGTCCCACTCCAGAGACTTGAGCACGGAATCTAGGCTGAGACTCCTGTGCAGTGCTAGAGGGAGTGCTACACTGTCGGAGGTGTCGTCTTTCGGATGAAATGTTAAACCGAGCCCCGTCTGCGCTCTCGGGTGGATGTAACAGATCCCATGGCACTGTTTCGAAGAAGAGCAGGGGAGTTCTCCCCGGTGTCCTGGCCAATATTTATCTCAATCAACATCACAAAAACAGTTTATCTGGTCATTATCACATTGTTGTTTATGGGAGCTTGCTGTGCTCAAATTGGCTGCTGCATTTCCCACATTACAACAGTTACTACACTCATAAGAAATAGGAGCAGGAGTAGGCCATTTGACCCTTCGAGCCAGCTCCGCCATTTAATAAGATCATGGCTGATCTGATCATGGACTCAGTTCCACTTCCTTGCCCGCTCCCCATAACCCTTTATTCCCTTAAATGCTCAATAATCTTGTCTATCTCTGCCTTAAATATATTCAATGACCCAGCCTCCACAGCTCTCTGAGGCTGAGAATTCCACAGATTAACAACCCTCTGAGAGAAGAAATTCCTCCTCATCTCAGTTTTAAATGGGCGGCCCCTTATTCTGAGTCTATGTCCCCTAGTTTTAGTTTCCCCTATGAGGAAATATCCTCTCTGCATCTAACTTGTCGAGCCCTCTCATTATCTTATATGTTTCGATAAGATCACATCTCATTCTTCTGAACTCCAATATGTATCGACTCAACCTACTCAACCTATCTTCATAAGTCAACCCTCTCCAGAATCAACCTCCTGAATCTTCTCTGAACAGCCTCCAATACAAGTATATCCTTTCTTAAATAAGAAGACCAAAACTGTATGCAGTACTCTCGGTGTAGCCTCACCAATACCCTGTACAGTTGTAGCAGGGCTTCTCTGCTTTTATACTCTATCCCCCTTGCAATAAAGGCCAACATTCCATTTGCCTTCCTGATTACTTGCTGCACCTGCATACTAACTTTTTGTGTTTCATGCACAAGGACCCCCAGGCCCCTCTGTACTGAAGCACTTTGCAATTTTTCTCCATTTAAATTGTAATTTGCTTTTCTATTTTTTTCTGCCAAAATGGATAACCTCACATTTTCCCATATTTTACTCCATCTGCCAAATTTTTGCCCACTCACTTAGCCTGTCTATATCCCTTTGCAGATTTTTTGTGTCCTCCTCACAATTTGCTTTCCCACCCATCTTTGTATCATCAGCAAACTTGGCTACATTACACTTGGTCCCTTCATTCAAGCCATTAATATAGATTGTAAATAGTTGAGGACCCAGCACCGATCCCTGCAGCACCCCACTAGTTACTGTTCGCCAGCCGGAAAATGAACAATTCTTGCTTTAACCGTGTAAGTTATTTTATTAAATGGTTGTTTTAAATTTGGTATCGTTAGCTGTTCTCTTCCACTTTTGCTTTTCTTTTTTGGATCAACTACAGTTTAACTGTTGGAATTGTAAGATTTAGCTCACAGGTCACACACACATTACCCAAAGAGTCTTGGCTGTTATAAGGCATTTTATTAAGGATAAATATAATCAGATACAAAATGCAATTAGGATAGACGTAGTAGACATACAACCCGTAACCGATGAGAACAGTTTACCGGCCCTGGAAGGGAACGGAACAGACGGACAGATGTCGAGACAGACTGGTCGTCTCGGAACAGATCCTGAGCTGGTGGAGGTGTTAAGCCGAAGCCTGCATGAAGTCCGCCCTAGAGGAAACGCTTCCCTCCCCTCCCCCTCGCTGCCTGTTTCTGGCTTTCAGCTGCCCGTTTATATACCTTATTTCGGTGGGCCGGTGGATACCACGCGTCATTTTTACCCATTCAATTGTCCAATTACAGAGGAGTAGGTAGCTATGGCAGCCCCCTCCCATTTTCTTCCTTATCTCTATCTGAATGTCTTGTTGCCTCTTCAAGAGACAGCGGGGCAGAAATTCAGGCATGCCAGAAACCTTTTTTTGACAAGACCGGATGTTGGTCATAATGGGGGCGGAAGTGCGGCGATAAGTTCTGGTGAGGGGCGGAAGTTGGGGTGGGGTCATGTCTCCACTGCTGTCACTACACTCGCTCCCCTCATTTAAAGGGGAGAGATTCGGCGATTCTGTAGGTTCAGCCATTGGGCACCAGGGAGGGTTTCAGCCGGGCCAGTGGCCTGGCACCCAAGGGGGGGTGCCGGGCCGCCTGTTGGCGGACTGGCCGAACCTGGGGCTATAATTGGCCGGCTGATCGGGAAGTTAGCCGCGAAAAATAAAAACATGGCAGCCGCGGCAGTGCACTCTCCCTTTTGAAGGGCCACCGTGCTGCCATGCCGCACACATACACACACCAGGTGCACCGACAGAAAAGGCTGTTGGGGGCACCGCACGGCGCAGCAAAGATTTTTTCAGGTAAATTTGGGGTGGAGTGTGCTGGAGGTGGGGGAAATTGGCGGTATGCAGCAGGGCAGAAGTGGGGACAGGCCGAAAAATCCCCGACCTGAATTTGGGTCGGGGCGGCCAATGGACTGCAACGCGGCAGCCACTCAATTCCGCTGCATGGCCGCCGCAAAATGGTGGTAACGGGCCTTATCTGGACCCTGAATTTCGGCCCCAGCTTGCTTATATTTAAGGCTCCTTGCTAAATCCCTTCTCAGCATAGCTAGGTCTTGAAGTCCTGTTTTTGTGTTCTGACCTCGTAACTCAGCTCTCTGTACAACTCTTTTTCTGACATAGAATTATAGAAAATTATGACACAGAAGGAGGCCATTCGGCCCATCGTGTCCATGACTGGAATCCTTTTGGTTCATCAACTTAGACAAACTGCTGAGCCTGGGAAACCCGTAACAGACTTTTATTTCTTCCAATCCACGATTTCTTACAGAATTGATCAGAGTTTCCTAATGTTCTTTGTTGTGTAATTGTTGGTGACTTTCACCAATCTAAGTCATGTACATTGTTATCTGCTGTAACTCAACTGGTGCTATGCTCAAGAAAGAAAAAAATTATGCATATTAGTGTCAGCTTAGCTCAGTTGACCACCTTCGACCTTACAAAAGCCTTTGGCACTGTCAACCGCGAGGGTCTATCGAGAGTCCTCCTCCGTTTCGGATGCCCCCAAAAGTTCGTCACCATCCTCCCCCTGCACCACGACGACATGCAGGCTGTGATCCTTACCAATGGATCCATCACAGACCCAATCCACGTCCGGACCGGGGTCAAACAGGGCTGCGTCATCGCCCCAACCCTCTTAATCTTTCTCGCTGCCATGCTCCACCTCATAGTCAACAAACCCTCCGCTGGAGTGGAACTAAACTACAAAACCAGTGGGAACCTGTTCAACCTGCGCTGTCTCCAGGCCAGGTCCAAGACTACTCCAACCTCTGTCGTCGAGCTACAGTACGCGGACGACGCCTACGTCTGCGCACAAACAGAGGCTGAACTCCAGGACATAGTCGACGTATTTACTGAGACGTCCAAAAGCATAGGCCTTGCACTAAACATCCATAAGACAAAGGTCCTCCACCAGCCTGTCCTCACCGCACAACACTGCCCCCCAGTCATCAAGATCCACGGCATGGCCCTGGACACTGTGGACCACTTCCCATATCTCGGGAGCCTCCTATCAACAAGAGCAGGCATCGACGACGAGATCCCACACCGCCGCCAGTGCAGCCTTCAGCCGCCTAAGGAAAAGAGTGTTTGAAGACCAGGCCCTCAAAACTGCCACCAAGCTCATGGTCTACAGGGCTGTAGTAATACTTGTCCTCCTGTATGGCTCAGAGACATGGACCATGTACAGCAGATACCTCAAGTTGCTGGAGAAATATCGGCAACGATGTCTCCGCAAGATCCTACAAATCCCCTGGGAGGACAGGCGCACCAACATCAGCATCCTCGCCCAGGCTAACATCCCCAGCATTGAAGCACTGACCAAACTTGATCAGTTCCACTGCACAGGCCATTTGGTTTACATGCCAGACGCAAGACTCCCAAAGCAAGTGCTCTACTCGGAGCTCCTTCATGGCAAACAATCAATGGTGGGCAGCGGAAACGTTACAAGGACACCCTCAAAGTCTCCCCGATAAAGTACGACATCCCCACTGACATCTGGGAGTCCCTGGCCATAAGTGGAGAAAGTGCATCTGAGAGGGCGCTGAGCACCTCGAGTCTCAACACCGAGAGCATGCAGAAATCAAGCGCAGGCAGCGGAAAGAGCGTGCGGCAAACCAGTCCCACCCACCCCTTCCCTCAATGACTGTCTGTCTCACCTGTGACAGAGTCTGTGGCTCTCATATTGGACTGTTCAGCCACCAAAAGAACTCACTTCAGGAGTGGAAGCAAGTCTTCCTCGATTGCGAGGGACTGCCTGTGGTGATGATGATGGCTCAGTTGCTCGCACTTTCACCTAGGGGTGAAGAGGTTGTGGATTCAGGCCCCACTATGGACCTGAGTGCATAATACAGGCTGACACTACTGAGGGAACACTGCATTGTCAGAGGTGTCATCTTTTGCATGAGAAATTAAACCGAGGTCCCATCTGCCAGTTTGGGAGACATAAAAATCCCAGAGTGCTGTTCAAAGAAGGACTTGGAGTTCTCCTGGTGACCCCCTCCACCAACATCACCAAAACCCGATTATCTGATGATTCACTTATTTGCCAACTGTGGGATCTCTCGTACAAATGGCTGATGTGGTTTGCTTGCATAACAGAAGTGTTTGCACTTCAAAAGTAATTCATTGGCTGTAAAGCATATTGGGGCTTCCTGAGGACATGGTTAGGGACTAAAGGGATGCAGCTTCTGTCTAGCACCAAGTCCCGCTCGCCCATCACCCTGTGCTCGCTGACCTATTGGCTCCAGATTAAGCAACACCTCAATTTTAAAATTCTCATCCTTGTTTTCAAATCCCTCCATGTCCTCGCTGCATCCCTATCTCTGTAATTTCTTCCAGTCCCACAGCGCCCACCCCCCCCCCCCCCGAGATGTCTGCGCTCCTCAAATTTTGGCCTCTTGAGCATCCCTGATTATAATTGCTCAACCATTGGTGGCCTTGGAATTCCCTGCCTAAACCTCTCCCCCTCTCTGCATTACTTTCCTCCTTTTAAGTCATTCCGTAAAACCTACCGCTTTGACCAAGCTCTGCCCTAATTTCTCCTTATGTGGCCTGCCGTCAAATTTTGTTTTATAACACTCCTGTGAAGCGCCTTGGAATGTTTTACTATGTTAAAGATGCTATATAAATACAAGTTGTTGATGTTCATATTCAATTTGTGCTAATCTCCTCTGTGCTGTGCAGTCTTGTCCATGGCAGATCTTTTGTTAACGGTCTATCATCTGTTCCATCCCAGATCCTTTTAGCCGGAGCAGTTCGCATAGCGGACAAGATTGAATCTGCCAAAACCTCCGTTGTGGTCCACTGCAGTGATGGCTGGGATCGGACTTCTCAGCTTACAGCCCTGACGATGCTGATCCTCGATAGCTACTACCGAACCATCAAGGGATTTGAAGTGCTGCTTGAAAAGGAGTGGCTGAGTTTTGGACACAGATTTGCAGTCGTAAGTAACCAAAGGGCATGTGCAGTTTGCAGCAAGCAAATCTGAATCATTTTGCTCACTACATCATTTAAAGAATGTGAATTTTACAAACCTATAATTGCGATCAAATCCCACTCCAGAGACTTGAGCACATAATCCAGGCTGATACTTCTGTGAGGTGCTGAGGGAATGCTGCACTGTCGGAGGTGCCGTCTTTCGGGTGAGTCGTTAAACCGGGTCCCCGTCTGCCCTCTCAGGTGGACGTAAAAGATCCCATGGCACTATTTCGAAGACAAGCAGGGGAGTTATCCCTGGTATCCTGGCCAATATTTATCCTTCAATCAACACAACAAAAACAGATTATCTGGTCATTATCACATTGCTGTTTGTGGAAGCTTGCTGTGTTCAATTGGCTGCTGCATTTCCTACATTACAACAGTGACTACACTTCAAAAAGTACTTCATTTGCTGTAAAGTGCTTTGGGAAGTCCTGAGGTTGTGAATGGCACTATCTAAATGTAAGTCTTTCTTCCTTATCCAGAGAATTGGGCACGGTGATGAGAACCATGCTGATGCTGACCGGTCGCCCATCTTCCTTCAGTTCATTGACTGCGTGTGGCAAATGACGAGGCAGGTAGGAGCTTTCTTCAGATGACTGCACCAGATGATTTGCTCGTATCAAGTATTCTAGTATATGCGCCTTTACATGTGTCACCTTCAATAACTATCCCCCAATCAACATCACTAAGACAGATTATCCGGTCATTATCAAAATGCAGTTTGTGGGAGCTCGCTGTGCGCAAATTAGCTGCCGTGTTTCCTACATTACAACAGCGACTACACTCCAAAAGCACTTTATTGGCTGTGAGATGCTTTGGGACATCCTGAGGTCGTGAAAGGCACTATATAAATGGAGGTATTTATAACCATATATGCAATAATAGCTAAGCTAATGATGGATCATGAGGATCGAAGACTGTCTTTTTCCCGCTGTATGGCTCTCAGTGGCACTGTTCCGTTGACCCTGTATTTCTGTGATCTGTGGGGGGGCGGCAGTATGTGGAGCCCTTTTTTTGATGCTAGAGTTTAACTTTTCCTCAGGATTACTTAAATGCCCACTTTCTTTGCTTGGCTGTTTTTCCTGCATGTTGTTTTTTTTTTGCGAGCCCTTTTCAGTCTCCTGCCATGTGCATTCACTGAGCTCTCCTTGAATTGTTCTGTAACGAGTGCTGTAGAATCTGATGTGATCAGGAATGCTATATGTGAAGCTATACTTTGAAGAGCCACCCATTGCAAGGCTGTCTGTTCTGTCTGTTCACGGCGAATGAGAGAAAAGGAAACAAAACATGTTTTTAATGAATGAAGTTTTAATTATGTGGCCCTTGTACTTGGAAGCATGTTTGCAGTACAGATGGACAAGATTCAGCTCGCCGTGTCTGTGCAGCTCCGGGCTAGAGCAATCCGAAGCTAATCCCGCGTTGCCCTGCATCTTACAGAAGCTCAGCACTGTGGATGCTGGAAATCTGAAATAAATACACAAAATGCTGGAAATACTCAGCAGGTCAGACTGCAACTGTGGAGAAAGAGAAACAGAGTTACCGTTCCAGGTCGATGACCTTTCATCGTAATTCTGACAAAGGATCATTGGCCTGAAACGTTAACTCTGTTTCTTGCTCCACAGTTGCTGCCTGACCTGCTGAGTATTTCAGCATTTTCTGTTTAAGAACACAAGAGCAGGATTAGGCCATTTGACCCCTCGAGCCTGCTCCGCCATTCAATAAGATCAAGGCTGATCTGATCATGGATTCCACTCCACTTCCCTGCCCACTCCCCATAATCCTTTACTCCCTTATCGCTCAAAAATCTGTCTATCTCCGCCTTAAATATATTCAATGGCCCAGCCTCCACAGCTCTCTGGGGCAGAGAATTCCATAGATTTACAACCCTCTGAGAGAAGAAATTTCTCTTCATCTCAGTTTTAAATGGGTGGCCCCTTAGTCTGAGACTATTTCCCCTAGTTTTAGTTTCCCCTATGTGGAAATATCCTCTCTGCATGCACCTTGTCGAGCCCCCTCATTATCTTATGTTTCAATAAGATCACCTCCCATTATATTGATCCTGTACCTTCCTCTGCTTTGAAAGGCCTCCCATTTTCCCTTAAAAGATCTGTGCTTCAGTTACCCTCTGTGGTGAAGACCTTCTATGAAGAGATTTCTCCTACTCTTTCTCCTCACTCTCTGATTATTTTAAATTGATGACCACTTGTTATTGATTCCCCAACAAAGGAATCGATCTGGCCCTATCAACATTTTTGATTTTTTTTTTTAAACGAATCTCTCTTAAAAATCCTCAGCCTTTTCTGCTCCACTGGAAAAATCTCCAGTATCCTCATAACTGTTGTGCCTAGCATCAACCTGCTAGGCCTGCATCATGTACTCCTATCTATGGCTTCAATGTACGTTCTATAACGGGCACCAAAAACTGCATCCCCAAATCAACAGGACAGTCTCCGACTTCAGTCAAACAGATGCGTCAGATCATCATATAATTCCTCCTCTGCAATGCTATTCTAGAATGTAGTAATTCCAGTTACAAATTATGGCGAAGCATTAGCATTTATCCCCCTCCTAGGAATATGGTAGCATGGTGGTTATGTTACTGGGCTAGTAATCCAGAGACCTGGACTAATGATCTGGAGATGTGAGTTCAAATCCCACCACGGCAGCTAGGGGATTTAAATTCAGTTCATTAAATAAATCTGGAATTAAAAAGCTAATGTCAGTCATGACCATGAAACTACCAGATTGTTGTAAAAACCCATCTGGTTCACTAATGTCCTTTAGGGAAGGAAATCTGCCGCCCTTACCCGGTCTGGCCTATATATGACTCCAGGCCCACAGCAATGTGGTTGACTTATAATTGCCCTCTGAAATGGCCGAGGAAGCCACTGAGTTGTGCCAAACTGGCACAATAAAGTCAGCACTGTGGGAATACCTTCACCACAAAGACTGCAACGGTTCAAGGTGGTTCACCATCACCTTTTCGAGGGCAAATTGGGATGGGCAATAAATGCTGGCTTTGCTGGCGACGCCCACTTCCCATGAATAAATAAATAATGAAAACACCTGCACTGGCTGGCCCTCCAGTTTTCATTTTGGGCCCTAAAGGGGCAAAGAGAAAATTGTCGTCCAAAGTCTGTGACTGGGAGCTTGTGGGCCTGCTCATTAGGTCTGGTCTCTTGTTATAAAGTGCAGCAGTGAAATTAATATTAGTATTAAAATTTGGCCTTTAAAATAAAAACAGACAGAGGTATAAAGTAATTGGATGCCTCTTGCACACAATAATTGCAGCTTTTACCAAAAAAATCGTAATTCTGTGCTGGATTAGAGATGAAACAAGACTGAGAAATGATTGAGAAATTCAAAAAATAACAATCCCTAGAACATAACATAAACAGAGAGTAACCTGCAGAATTTTATAGCACTATTGAAGTATTTATGTTTTCTGATATTTTTCCTATCTTCCCATGGCATTGTCCATTCCCCAGGCCAGGCAGACAGAAAATCCATTCTCGGGCTTTTGCCAATGTGTTTCTCTAATTGGCCAGTAGGAGATGCACAAGAGCAGTCTAAGTGACTCATCTGCCTTTACTTTGTTCCTCCATTCTGTCTGTTTGTCCCTGTGTTGCTCTGACTGTGTCCCTGTGTCTGTCTCTGTGTCTGTTTGTCCTTTTCTCTCTCTGTTTGTCTCTGTCTCTGTGTGTCTCTCTGTTTGTCTCTCTCCCTCTCTCTCTCTTTCTCTCTCTCTCTATCTTTCCCCCCCCTGCCCCCCACCCCTTCACCAAATGGGTATGGTCAAGGATGGGAACTCATTGTACAGAAAATGGTGGGAAGAAATTGGAGTTTTACCGTTCCATCTAACTTCCATGTCAAGAGTGCTTGCACCCCACCTCACCACTCTGCCCTTGCAATTTGTAAGGTTTAGAAATTGTTTTCTGATCTTTGTTTACGTCTTGTATGTTTATCTCCAGTTTCCTGCAGCCTTCGAGTTTAACGAGCTTTTCCTACTGACCATCTTGGACCATCTGTACAGCTGTCTGTTTGGGACTTTCCTTTATAACTGTGAGCAACAAAGAATGAAGGAGGTAAGTGAAGAGTCTGATATTCCCCAGACCTGTTACTGTCCGTAAGATGTTTGCTGACAGATGCAATTGGAGCCGAACTCTCTCAGTCTCTGTGGCATTTGCATATTGCTGGTAGCTTGTAGTGTACACCGTATTGAAGCTTATTTGAAGAAAGATGGATGTCTTAATCTCAACCATTGATAACTCTGCACTTTTATATTCCTGCACAAGTTGCTGAGATAAGAAGTTAAAATGAATTCTGATTTTACCATATGAGTATGTGACTTGCTAGAATTTGAGACAAAAACAATTCACAGCACTGTACCTTTCAATCTGTAGTGGTGTTTGATGTCTGGGAATCATCATTTGTGATCTTGAAATGTGAAGTGTTGTGTACACAGTGTAACTGGTACTGGTACCCACTGAACAAAACCAGGTCAAATCTAACCCCGCTGTATAATGTTTCCTGTTGTAGGAAGCACAGACAAAGACCATTTCCCTCTGGTCCTACATAAACAGCCAATTGGAGGAGTTTACCAACCCATTTTATGTGAATTATGAAAATCATGTGCTTTACCCTGTAGCCAGCTTACGGCACTTGGAACTGTGGGTTAACTATTATGTGAGGTGGAACCCAAGGATGAGACCACAGGTAAGACGATTACAGAATAAAAGAACATTTTGGAGACTATAGCAAGAAAATTCACTTCTGTCCATTTGTCGGAATCGCTCAGTAAAACAGATCCTAGATATTTTACCTTTTATTCCACTGCCTTTGGTGTTTCCCAGTTTGTTTATTTCTGCCCCTTTTACATCTTGGATCCTTTCCTCCCCCTGCATTTCTTACCATCTTATGTCCTTTCAGTTTAGGAAGGATAGAAGAACGTGTCAGCCATGGCTCAGTTGGTAGCACCCACGCCTCTGTGTCAGAAGGTTGTGGGTTTAAGTCCAACTCCAGAGACATGAGCATAATCTGAGCTGACACTCCAGTGCAGTGCTGAGGGAGTGCTGCACTGTTGGAGGTGTTGTCTTTCGAATGAGATGTTAAAGCGAGGTCCAATGTTCCTGTTTTTAGCTGAACGGCTGAGCAGCTGTCTGAAACTCCTGTGCAGGCTGATTGCTGATTTCCCAATGGAAAAACCGTGCATAGCTGGAAGTTTGAATGGGTCGCGTACTCCCCCCCAAAAATTAGAAAGAACATTGCCGAGGCCCCTCCTGCCCCCTCGGATGAACATAAAAGATCCCATGGCACTATTTTGTAGAAGAGCAGGGAGTTCTCCCCGGTGTCCAGGCCAATAATTATGCTTCAACCAACATCACTAAAACAGATGATCTGATCATTATCACATGGCTGTTTTGTGGGAGCTTGCTGTGCGCAAATTGGCTGTTGCGTTTCCTACATTACAACAGTGCTTTATTGGCTGTAAAGCGAGACGTCCAGTGGTCGTGAAAGGCGCTATATAAATGCAAGTATTTCTTTCAGTTTTTTTATCTGCTTTCTACTTTCAAATTTTGAGACATGTTTCTCTGTTTTACCCACCTGTCAATCCTGTCTTAAAGCTACTATTTTTTCTTACACCATCCCAACTTGCTATTCCCCAGTTTTTCCATCCTATTTCTTTACTGCCTCCTCTACCCCTAGCATAATTCAACTGTTCTTTCAGTTTGGCTCCTCAATGGCTTTGAGTTAATCTTCCCGACATCACCTGCTGCCTCTAAAAGATAGAAAGACTTAAATTTATATAGCGCCTTTCACGATCACCGGATGCCCCAAAACGCTTTACAGCCAATAAAATGCCTTTTGGGAGTGTAGTCACTGTTGTAATGGAAGGAACGCGGCAGCTAATTTATGCACAGCAAGCTCCCACAAACAGCAATGTGATAAATGACCAGATAATCTGCTTCAGTGATGTTGGTCGAGGGTATAAATTGGCCAGGACACTGGGGACAACTCCCTACTAACCTTTCACAGTCTGTTTCCGCCTATTGGTTTCTTAATTTCTTCAGCACAGATGGTTCATTGCTCCCTAATAATGGTCATTGTTAAAATCAAGACACACAACCTCTTGGCAGAAGGTATCCGTCGGAAATGCATTTGTATCCTCAGTAAATGTTTGGATGAACAGAAATGATTGAGTTGCTGGTAACGTCACTTGACCCAGTTACCTGAATCGAGCAATAATTATGAACTGTGCTAATTGCAGAGTTGAATAATTTAACCCCATTGATATACATCCTTCATTCCTATCTTTAATTAAAGAATAGCAGCGGTTCCTAATGTTTATATTCATTAAGCTTTAAAAACTGCTTACATACTGTTGAAGGTGTGTGGTGCAACATTTACTTGGCTTGGCTCGGTGTCACAAATGTCATTAGATGTGTATTGAATATTACCCAAGCAAAGAGAATAATTGTTTTCTGGATGTTAGTGGCCTTGAACACACCCTAATAACATTGGGTGTATACAACGTGCTTTTGGACAGGAAATCTGTGTGAATGTATTTTAACCCTTGGACTTAAGCGTGAGGGTAGACAAACTGTTGCCTGTTTATAAAACGAAAACCATGACTGCTGTCTGCGAATTGATATTGTCAGACGGTCATGTTCACCGTCAATTTGACAAATCGTAGCGTGTAGCTTGCCCAAAATGGGTGAACCAGTTTCTCTTTTAAGAAATATTTTCTCCGCAGGGCGACAATGAAATGTTTTTTGGGCTATAATTGCTAAGCGCATTATGCCTTGGGTTGTACAAGTGGATTTGGTTATGTACGAATGGCCATAGCCATTGGCATTGAGCGTTGTAACACGTACCGAAATATGTTTAACTCTCATGGCTTACTGTCAAAGCGCTGAATAATGTTTAATAACCGTATAATGTGCCATGACTCATTGGGTGCACTGGCGTTCCACAATGTAAGTTTATTGCTGGCCTTGCTTCAGAATAACCGTCCAGAATTGTTTTTGCAAATGCATTCTCTGAATTATTTGTATACAGCGGTTGGCAGCATTTAATGTCAATGGTTCGTAACTATAATTTCAAACCTATTTTAAACATTCTGTGCTGTAATTTTACAAAAATAATTCATACCGTTTAACTGTCATTCAATTAGAATCAAAGAATCTTACAGCACAGAAGGAGGCTATTCGGCCCATCGTGTCTGTACTAAAAAAAATAATGTAACCTGGCACATTATTTTCAGGGTCACGAGGTCAGATTCAGTCATAGCCTGACGTTGTCCTTAGATTGGTATAGTTGCACTGGGTTAAATACAAATGTTTTTGCGACCTTGCTTGTAACTTTCCTATGTGCTAGTCTAAATCCAGTCTTGGATTTAGGAACAGAAAATGCTGGTAATACTCAACAGGTCAGGCAGCATCTGCGGAGAGAGAAATAGAGTTAACGTTTCAGGTTGATGACCTCTCATCAGAACTCTGATTTACTTGGGGTCTGTACTCTGTGTGGTGAAGAGAGTAAGTAGGAGAGCTTCATACTTCGAATTCTTGATTTATTATTTTTGTTTGTCCGTAACATTGCCCATTTCCGCCCTTGCTTCAGCTCATCTGCTGCTGAAACCCTCATCCATGCCTTTGTTACCTCTAGACTTGACTACTCCAACGCACTCCTGGCTATGTAAGCCTGAGGACATCCAAAACTTGGCAGCCCATGTCCTAACTCGCACCAAATCCCATTCACCCATCACCTCTATGCTCATTGATCTACATTGGCCCAGTTAAGCAAAGCCTCAATTTCAAAATTCTCATCTTTGTTTACCAATCCCTTCATGGTCTAGCCCCTCCCTATCTCTGTAATCTCCTTCAGCCTCACAACCCCCCCGAGATGTCTGCGCTCCTCAAATTCTGCCCTCTAGAGCATCCCTGATTATAATCGCTCAACTATTGGTGGCTGTGCCTTCAGCTGCCTGGGCCCTAAGCTCTGGAACTCCCTCCTTAAACCTCTCTACCTCTATTTCCTCCTTTAAGACCCTCCTTAAAACCTCTTTGACCAAGGTTTCTGCCTTAATTTCTTCTAAAGTGGCACTTGTTTCTATTTATTTGTTTTGTCTTATAACACTCCTGTGATGCTCCTTGAGATGTTTTACTACATTAAAGGTGCTATATAAATACTTGTTGTATTTAAATCTTTCTCGCTTAATTGCTGCTTCTTACCTTTCTCACTTTTTGATTCAAATACTGTTTACCTTCTAGTTATTTTCTCTTTGCTTTCTCTTTTCATTTCATGTTTTTTTTCTGTTTTGCCCTTCCCACTCCTTCCCTCTATCAGTCTGCCTCTCAGTTTAATTCATTATCACGTTGTTGTTCGTGGGATCTTTCTCTGCACAAATGGTTGCACATTACAACAGTGACACCACTTCAAAAGGAGTTCATTGGCTGTAAAGCACTTTGGGATGTCCGGTGGTCATGAAAGGCGCTATATAAATGCAAGTCTGTTTTTTCTAATTTCCGGATAGAAGCATTTCTGTTGCTCTGTGTCTGTTAGCACCGGTCGAGGGGAATCCTCGCTGCTGAGGACGTTCAGTCCGCCACTGAGCAAAAGTGAGTTCAGCCCTCTAATGATAATTGCTGGCTAAGGAATGTGCAGACAAACTGGGTGGGATGAGAGGTCACGTAGATAGCCGAGAGATACGGCTGGCTGCTTCATATGCAGCAAGAGGGAGTGAAGAATTATACTGGCCAGAATGGAATGCTGCAAGTGATTGAAGCAAGCTGCTGGAATCAATTTCCCAGATTAAGTGGGCGTCATTAACCAGTTCCAGGCTGCAGCAGAAAGGACAATACCTGGCAAACTGGAGCTGTTAAAAAGCACAATGCAGGTCCATCAGTATCTGAAAATGACGGGCTCATGTATCAGGCAGACGCACTTCATCGGGACGTTTCGAGTTGACCTTCAACACGCGTTTATTTGCTTTATCTCAAATAGTTGTTGATTAGATATTTAACGCCCAAAACATTAAAAGGAAAGCAAAACACGGCGGATGCTGGAAATCTGAAATAAAAGCAGAAAATGCTGGAAATACTCAGCAGGTCAGGCAGCATCTGTGGAGAGAGAAACAGAGTTAACGTTTCAGGCCAATGACCTTTCATCGTTAACCTGTCTTTTCTCTTTTCGGATGGTGACAGGACCTGTTAAGCATTTTATGTTTTAATTTTAGGTCTCAGGATTTTATTTGGTTTTCTTTCCTGGTGACTGTTAATGCTGATTCCTCTTTGGTTGTAATGTACTCCAACTTTAAAATCTACTCTGGCTTTTGCTGCAGGTGGTTAATCTTGCAAACTGGTATATTATGCAAACATTGGCTTAATAAACGATAGCGTCCTTCTAACTATCGGCAATCAATTGTTAATAGCTGACACCGCTTTCGTTTAAAAAAAAAAATCAAATCATGCTAGCAGGAGGAAATTGAGCACTATTAGTTGCAGTTTCATATTCGAAATGCCATGACACCGGGAACAGTATAATAGTAAACCCGAGGCAAAATACTGCGGATGCTGGAATCTGAAATAAAAACAGAAAATACTGTAAATCTCAGCGGGTCAGGCAGCATCGGTGGAGAGAGAAACAGAGCTAATATTTCCAGAGGCCTGGAATAATGTCCCGGAGACATGAGTTCAAATCCCACTATGGCAGCTGGGGAATTTAAATACTGTTAAATAAATCTGGACTAAAAATCTAGCATCAATAATGGTGACTATGAAACTACTGGATTGTTGTCAAAATCCACATGGCTCACTAATGTCCTTTAGAGAAGGAAATCTGCCGTCCTTAACCAAGTCCGGCCTATTTGTGACTCCAGACCGACAGCAATGTGGTTGATTCTTAACTGCCCTCTGAGTTGACCTAGCAAACCACTCCGTTGTATTCAAAGAGGCAGCTCACCACCATCTCTAGGGCAATTAGAGATGGTCAATAAATGCTGGCCTTGCCAGCTACATCCACATCCCGTGAATGAATTTAAAAAGTTGCTGACACTGTATCAAGAACGATATTTTACTGTCTCCGGAGAATTTCAAATAAGTTTGCACAATTTGATAAGCAGCACAGAACTAAGTGGGAGAAAAGCTGAAAATCCTGAAATGTCACTTTCGTAGACGGATTCTCATTTGTGTCAATACCTTGAAGTGTGATGTAAAATAACATGATCTTATAACATGAGGAATGTGAACGGACACTTCAGTAAAAGGATCCCTCAGTCACTGAAGAAAATTAATGCACTTAACTTGTTAGAGCTGTGTGTTTGTACAAAGTAACATTATTTCACTCGCAAATATGCTTCTAATCATGTTTAGTATGTTATGCAAATAGAGGACACTGCACCTAATGTGAGCTAGCCATATCTATGTCAATCTTTGGAATGTTGATCCTCCGCTGTCAAGAAAGCAGCCTTTATAGCCAGTCTTCAGACAATTCGAGGCCTGATTTCACAATGTGGATAAGAACATAAGAAATAGGAACAGGAGTAGGCCATACGACCTCTCGAGCCTGCTCCGCCATTCATTAAGATCATGCCTGATCTGGTCATGGACTCAGCTGTGCTTCCTCACCTGCTCCCCATAACCCCTTATCCCCTTATCGCTCAAGAAACGGTCTATTTCTGTCTTAAATTTATTCAATGTCCCAGCTTCCACAGCTCTCTGAGGCAGTGAATTCCACAGATTTATAACCCTCAGAGAAGAAATTTCTCCTCATTTCTGTTTTAAATGGGCGGCCCCTTATTCTAAGATCGTGCCAACTAGTTCTAGTCTCCCCCATCAGAAGAAACATCCGCTCTGCATCCACCTTGTCAAGGCCCCTCATAATCTTATACGTTTCGATAAGATCACATCTCATTCTTCTGAATTCCATGAATAGAGGCCCAACCTACTCAACCTTTCCTCATAAGTCAACCTCCTCATCCCCGGAATCAACCTAGTGAACCTTCTCTGCACTGCCTCCAAAGCAAGTAAATCCTTTCATAAATATGGAAACCAAAACTGCACACAGTATTCCAGGTGTGGCCTCACCAATACCTTTTATATAGCTGTAGTAAGACTTCCCTGCTTTTATACACCATCCCCTTTGCAATAAAGGTCAAGATACCATTGGCCTTCCTGATCACTTGCTGTACCTACATACTATCCTTTTGTGCTTCATGCACAAATACCCCCAGGTCCCGCTGTACTGCGGCACTTTGCAATCTTTCTCCATTTAAATAATAACTTGCTCTTTGATTTTTTTCTGCCAAAGTGCATGACCTCACACTTTCCAACATTATACTCCATCTGCCAAATTTTTGCCCACTCACTTAGCATGTCTATGTCCTTTTGCAAATTTTTTGTGTCCTCCTCACACATTGCTTTTCCTCCCATCTTTGCATCGTCAGCAAACTTGGCTACATTACACTCAGTCCCTTCTTCCAAGTCGTTAATATATATTGTAAATAGTTGGGGTTCCCGCACTGATCCCTGCGGCACCCCACTAGCTACTGTTTGCCAACCAGAGAATGAACTATTTATCCCGACTCTCTGTTCTCTGTTAGTTTGCCAATCCTCTATCCATGCTAATATATTACCCCCAGCCCGTGAACTTTTATCTTGTGCAGTAACCTTTTATGTGGCACCTTGTCAAATGCCTTCTTGAAGTCCAAATACCCAACATCCACTGGTTCCCCTTTATCCACCCTGTTCGTTACATCCTCGAAGAACTCCAGCAAATTTGTCAAACATGACTTCCCCTTCATAAATCCATGCTGACTCTGCCTGACCGAATTTTGCTTTTCCAAATATCCTGCTACTGCTTCTTTAATAATGGACTCCAACATTTTCCCAACCACAGATGTTAAGTTAACTGGTCTATAGTTTCCTACTTTTTGTCTGCCTCCTTTTTAAAATACGGGGGTTACATTTGCAGTTTTCCAATCTGCTGGGACCTCCCCAAAATCCAGGGAATTTTGGTAAATTACAACCAATGCATCCACAATCCCTGCCCCTACTACTCTTAAGGCCCTAGTGTTATATCTTGGATAAAGAGTCAGACTAAATACTGCAAGCTCAAAGTAGGTGTGACCGTAGTCCTTTATTACAGATCTCAGCCTGTGAGGCCTCCTTATATACAGGTGCTCCCAAGGGATTGTGGGATCCCTTGGGACTCCACGGGATAAGCCCTCTGGTGGTTAGACATGGTAATTACAGGTTTACATACATAACACCTAGGATGCAAGTCATCAGGTCCAGGAGATTTAACTGCCTTTCGTCTCATTATCTTACTGAGTACCATCTCCTTAGTGATTGTGATTGTGTTAAGTTCCTCCACCCCCCCACTCCCCGCTCCCCCACATAGCCCCTAGACTATCCATTGTTGGAATATTGTTAGTGTCTTCTACCATAAAGACTGATACAAAATATTTGTTCAGAGTTTCTGCCATCTCCATGTTCCCCATTACTAATTCCCCGGTCTCGTCCTTTAAGAGACCAACATTTACTTTAGCCACTCTTTTCCTTTTTATATACCTATAGAAACTCTTGCTATCAGTTTTTATATTTTGCGCTAGTTTACTTTCATAGTCTATCTTCCCTTTCTTAATCATTTTTTTAGTTGTTCTTTGTTGGCTTTTAAAATCTTCCCAGTCTTCTGTCCTCCCACTAGTTTTGGCCACTTTGTATGCCCTTGTTTTTAATTGGATACCATCCTTTATTTCTTTAGTTAGCTACGGATGACTATCTTTTCTCTTACATCCGTTCCTCCTCACTGGAATATTTTTTTTTGAGAATTGGGAAATATCTCCTTAAATGTCTACCACTGTTCATCAACCTTCCTACACTTTAATCAATGTTCCCAGTCCACTTTACCTAACTGTGCCCTCATATCTTCATAGTCTCCTTTATTTAAGCTTAGTACGCTGGTTAGAGATCCAACTTTCTCACTCTCCATCTGAATTTGAAATTCAATCATGCTATGATCACTCATTCCGAGGGGCTCCTTTACTAGGAGATTGTTTATTAATCCTGTCTCATTACACAGGACCAGATCTAAGATAGCCTGCCCCCGGTTGGTTCCGTTACAGACTGCTCAAGGAACCCGACCCTTATGCACTCTATGAACTTCTCCTCAAGGCTACCCTGACCAATTTGATTTGTCCAATCAATATGGAGCTTAAAATCACCTTGATTATTGTTGTTCCCTTTTTACAAGCCCCCACTATTTCCTGGTTTATGTTCGACCAACAGACTTGCACCTGTTAGGGGGCCTATAGACTACCAGTGACTTTTTCGTCTTATTGTTCCTTATCTCCACACAAACTGTTTCAACACCCTTATCATTTGAGTCAATATTGTTTCTTACTATTGCAGTGATTCTATCCTTTATCAGTAGAGCTACCCCACCTCCTTTACCTTTCTGTCTGTCCTTCCGGTTTATCAAGTACCCCTGAATATTTAATTCCCAGTCCTTGTCACCTTGCAACCAATTCTCTGTATTGGCGATCAGACCATACCCATTTGTCTCAATTTGTGCTGTCAATTTATCTATCTTGTTACAAATGCTACATGCATTTAGACAAAGTGCCTTTAAGTTTGTTTTTTTTTTCCCTTTTTTCCCCTGCTTGTTTCCTCCTTCAAACTCATCTTTCTTGATTTTTGCTTTCTAATTCCAGCTTTACTCCCCTCCCTACTGAATCTAGAGGTGCAGCCCGTCCGGTTTGTACAGGTCCCACCTCCCCCAGAAGCGATACCAATGTCTCAGGAAACTAAAGCCCTCCCGCTTGCACCATCTCTCCAGCCACATATTCATCTGCTCTATCCTCCTATTTCTGTACTCACTAGCTCGTGGTACTGGGAGTAATCCGGAGATTACTATCTTTTGAGGTCCTGCTTTTTAATCTCTCTCCTAGCTCCCTAAACTCTGCCTGCACGACCTCATCCCTCTTCCTACCTATGTCATTGGTATCGATGTGGACCTTGACCTCTGGCTGTTCACCCTCTCCCCCCAGAATGCCCTGCAGCCGCTCAGTGACATCCTTGACCCTGGCACCAGGGAGGCAGCATACCATCCTGGAGTCACGTCTGCGGCGGCAGAAATGCCTGTCTGCTCCCCTGACTATTGAATCCCCTACCACTATAGCGCTCATTCTTCTTCCTCCCCCCCCCTGTGCAGCTGAGCCACCCGTGGTGCCATGGACTTGGCTCTGGCTGCACTCCCCAGAGCCACCATCGCCCCCACCGGTACTCAGAACAGAGTACTGGTTGGAGATCGAGATGGACTCAGTGGACTCCTGCATTACCTGTCTAGTCCTCCTCTTCTGTCTGGCGGTCACCCACTCCCTCTCTGCCTGCACACTCTTAAGCTGCGGGGTGACCACCTCTAGAAACGTGATATCCCCGTAGCTCTCAGTCGCGCGGATGCACTGCAGTTACCCCAGCTGCTGCTCAAGCTCCAAAACACGGAGCTCGAGTTGGTGCAGCTGGAGACACCTCCCGCACACGTGGTTGCCCCGGCTGCATGAAGCACCCGGGACTTCCCACATGCCACAGGATGTGCAATCCACGGGACTGAGCTGCCCTGCCATCCCTCTAGTTACATTCGCAACTATCGAGTAGAACTAAACTCTAAACCTTAGCATAAGCACATGCATCCAGCAAACAGCCGATTTAATTAGCTGGCTCTCCTTAGATAATAAAGATCACATATATTTACTGGCAGATCCTACTTACAACAATGCCAAAGGTTTCCTACCAAAAGGAAAAAGAAAAATACTCACCAATCCACCAGCCAATCACTTACCCGCTTGGCTGTGACGTCACATTTCGATTTTGATTTTTTTTTAAAAACATTTTGTCCCTGCACCAGCTGGTTCCTCCCGATCTGCTGCTGGCCTTTTTATGGGCCTCGATCCTCTCGCTCCTGGTACTGTGGCTCCTCCGACTCTCGGGGCCCCTTTTATGGGCCTCTCGATCCTCCCACTCCTGCTCCTGTGGCTCCTCCGACTCTCTGGGGCCCCTTTTATGGGCCTCACGATGCTCCCGCTCCTGAGGGGCCCTGGAAATAAAGGGAAGCAGCTGAGCGTAGCTTTTCTATAGTACTTCACATGCAGAGGGCATCTCAGTCTTTTACATTAGGAGGACAAGACTATGGATATTGCGTATAAAAGATAAATGGAGAGGGCTGGGGGTGGGGTGATTAAAGGTGGTGAAGTGAGCAGTAAGTTCCAGAGAGCTAGAGCGTAGTGGCTGACTGATCTACTTTCATTGTCGAGCAGGAGCTCAGGGGAAGCACGTTGTTTGGGGAACGGAGATTATGTGTGGAGATGTAAGGCAGGAAGAGATTGTTAAAGTAGGGCGGGCGCCATGGAGGGATTTGAAGGTAAAGGCAAGAATCTTGTCTTGCTGGGGTATCGATGGCCCATGGAGTTTGAAGAGAATAGATGTGTGGAACTTTGTGTGGTGAGGATGTGGGCCGCAGGGTTTGGAATGAATTGGAGGGTTGGGACAAGGAGGCCAGTTAGCAGAGCAGTAGAGAAGCCAAACCCTCTAGTTAATGAAAGTATGAAGTGGGGTTTTGGATGATGGGGGGATGGAAGGAAGAGACCCACATTCTGTTTCCTATAATTTGTTATATATACCTGGTGCTCATTCCACCCACAGTGGTTATATTGCCTTATATAGGCAACCCTCGATTATCCGGGTCCCTCAGGGATTGGGCTATTCCGGGTAAACGATTTTTCCGTTAGGGGAAGTTTACATTTTAACGTTAAAACTTTGTATTTATTAATTAATCATTAGGGTGAGTTTACATTTATAAGTTAAAACTTTAATGAATCAATACAAACAGTAACAAAAGATGGACATTACCAGCATGCATGTACAGGTTCTGTGCCTGGAACCCAGTGCCGGCCCTGCCCCCGTTCCCAACGTCAGCGGTGGCCTCAAGAGCCAGTGGCTGCAGCAGCGCACACACACACCAGCAAATCAAGGGCAGAGGAGGGTGATTTTTATGGTGAGAGAGAGGGAGTGTGTGAGAGAGAGAATGAGCAAATACAAGTGAGCATAGTGTTTGGAAGGCAATTTTTACAAATTATTTGGAGCTGTCTTTTCACTTGTTAGCAACAGAATTTTAAATCCCGTTACAATGGTTTCCTGTTGGATCCGTGTACGGATAATCAAGAGTTGCCTGTATATAGGTTCTGTGTCTTATATACAATTTCCTTTACACTAGGATTCATATAATATATATCTTTGAGGTGATGACAGATGTGGTGTACATAAGGTTAACAAGGTTCTACACATGAGGCTATTGGAAAAGATTAAGGGATGCGTATAGACTTGGGGGTATCAGCAAAACAGGTTAGAAGGGACAAAACAGAGACCGGTTAAGGGCAGTTTCTCCGGGTAGTTTGCAAGTGGATAGTGGTGACCCACAAGGTTCTGTTCTGGGACCTGTTTTGTTCATTGTATACACGAAAATTTGGATATTGGACTTGGAGTCCAGATTTGTAGGTGATGCTAGAATTGGGGACATAGTAAGTAATCCTGAGGACCAAAGGAAGCTCCAAAGATGATGAAATGGGCAAAGAAGCGGCCGATGGAATTCAATGTCCGCAAATGTGAGGTAGTACATTTTGGTTAAAAAAAATTATACTTTGAATGGGGGAAGGCTATGTGGAAGAGCAGAGAGATTTGGATGCTCAGGTTCACAATACATTAAAAGCAACTCCTCCAGTGGATAAGACCATTAAAAAAAAAGCTAATGAAATACTGTGTTTTATGGGAAGAGAATATAGAATATGTTGAGATGTCATGGTAAATCTATATAATACCTTAGTAAGACCACAGTTAGAGTCCTGTGTACAGTTTTGGGTTTCATACTACAGGAACATCAGCAACTTGCATTTATATAGCACCTATAACACAGTGACACGTCCCAAGGCACTTCACAGGAATGTTATTAAACAAAATGTGACACCGTGCCACATAAGGAGAAATTACAACAGACTTGGTCAAAGAGGTAGGTTTTAAGGGCCGTCTTAAAGGGGGAAAGAGAGGTAGAGAGGCGGACAGGTTTAGGGAGAGAATTCCAGAGCTTGGGGCGTAAGCAGCTGGAGGAGATTACAGAGATAGGGAGGGGTGAGGGCATGGAGGGATTTGTAAACAAGGATGAGAATTTTGAAATCGAGGTGTTGCTTAACCAGGAGCCAATGTAAGTCAGCGAACACAGGGGTGATGGTGAGCGGGACTTGGTGTGAGTTCGGACATGGACAGCCGAGTTTTGGATCACCTCTAGTTTACGTAGGGTAGAATGTGGGAGGCCAGCCAGGAGTGTGTTGGAGTAGTCAAGTCTAGAGGTAACAAAGGCATGGATGAGAGCTTCAGCAGCACATGAGTTGAGGCAAGGACGGAGACGGGCGATGTTACGGAGAAGCAAGATGTTGAACCAATAAAGAGGGTACAGTGCAAATTCCCGAGGATGCTGCCTGGTATGAAAAAGTATAAATATGAGGAAAGATTTGGAAAAATTGGGGGCTGCTTTTGTTGAAACAGAGGAGATTACTGGATAATTTGAGAGTGGTATTTGCAATTGTAAAGGGATGGAACAGCGTAAATAGAAACAGACTGTTTGCAGTGATTGAGGGATCTAGAACGAGGGGGACATAGATATAAGATTAAATGCAAGAGAGTTAGGGCGGAAAGCGGGATGAACTGTTTTTTTCCCCCCAGAGGATTATGAGGCTGTGGAATACACCATCGGAGTTAGTGATTGAATCATAGACCGTGCCAACATTTAAGAATAGGTTAGATAGGTAGGTGCTTGAAGGAAAAGGGAGACTAAAGGGATATGGAAACCAGGTGGTGGGTGTATGGGGTTAGGATACTCCTCGCGTGGAGAATAAACACCAACATGACTGGTTACGTTTGCCGGCCTGTTTCTGTGTTGCAAGTTCCATGTATTTCTATGTAACAATGTAAAGAAATTGTTGACTGGGATTAATGTCACTATTGTAAGCCTGCTTTTCTCATTAGCACAGAGCCTGCTTTAGGCCTCATGGTTCGGGCAGGGAGGTCAGAGGGCTGATGTAATTACTGTTCAGTATGTAGCAGTTTGTACCAGGGCCAGACAGATCCTTTTACAGCTCTCCCAGTTGCTGTTTGTTTTGAGACAATAACTTATTCAGAGGCTGTTTGGGAGGACAGTTCGCAGCCCTAAGATTACTGGACAGCTGATAATCACCATCATTAAAAAATATATGTTCAGAAAAGACTGATTCTGGAGGGTCTGCTCGTGTTCTTTTTTAATTGCTTGGTTTTATAAACCTTTATAAAAAAAAATTTAAATCCTCTTGGCATTGGTATTTAGCATGTGATGTAGTAAAGTAAACGGATAACTGCAACTTCTTGTACTAAATATCCATCGGCACCATCATGTTCTTTCAGCAGTCTCCAGATAATCTGCATTGCAGTAAAGAAAATCGCAGCTAAAATTACCTTATGTCTTTATATTTATTTGTTGGCTCTCATTTGATCGCAGTTGTTAATCACTGCCACAAATGCCTTCACTTTTATGGCCCTCGATTAAATTATCCAAGCGTTTTTAATCCTTTTAAGTACATGGAAATGCACTGTGCATGTATCTTACTATTGAATGCGTGGATCTTGGTCCATGAGTGCTTCATCTATATGCATGAGACCAGACTCGAGACTGGCCGGTGGCAGCTGCACAAACTGCGACTCTTCAGTGTATATATTACAGCCATTGAAAGTCTCACAATGCTGACATTTATCGACTGTGCAACAAATGGGAGAAAGGCAGCGTTTACAGTTAGTGGTTTAACCTGTTGTGCCAGACTGGTTGGACACAGGCTAACCCAGTTCAGGGAGCTCACCGTCTCCCCCAGCTCACCGAGCGCCGTCTCCCCCAGCTCACCGAGCGCCGTCTCCCCCAGCTCACCGAGCGCCGTCTCCCCCAGCTCACCGAGCGCCGTCTCCCCCAGCTCACCGAGCGCCGTCTCCCCCAGCTCACCGAGCGCCATCTCCCCCAGCTCACCGTCTCCCCCAGCTCACCGAGCGCCATCTCCCCCAGCTCACCGTCTCCCCCAGCTCACCGAGCGCCATCTCCCCCAGCTCACCGTCTCCCCCAGCTCACCGAGCGCCATCTCCCCCAGCTCACCGAGCGCAGTCTCCCCCAGCTCACCGTCTCCCCCAGCTCACCGAGCGCCGTCTCCCCCAGCTCACCGAGCGCCGTCTCCCCCAGCTCACCGAGCGCAGTCTCCCCCAGCTCACCGTCTCCCCCTGCTCACCGAGCGCCATCTCCCCCAGCTCACCGAGCGCAGTCTCCCCCAGCTCACCGTCTCCCCCAGCTCACCGAGCGCCGTCTCCCCCAGCTCACCGTCTCCCCCAGCTCACCGAGCGCAGTCTCCCCCAGCTCACCGTCTCCCCCAGCTCACCGAGCGCCGTCTCCCCCAGCTCACCGAGCGCCGTCTCCCCCAGCTCACCGAGCGCAGTCTCCCCCAGCTCACCGTCTCCCCCTGCTCACCGAGCGCCGTCTCCCCCAGTTCACCATCTCCCCCAGCTCACCGAGCGCCATCTCCCCCAGCTCACCATCTCCCCCAGCTCACCATCTCCCCCAGCTCACCGTCTCCCCCAGCTCACCGAGCGCATCTCCCCCAGCTCACCGTCTCCCCCAGCTCACCGAGCGCAGTCTCCCCCAGCTCACCGAGCGCAGTCTCCCCCAGCTCACCGAGCGCCATCTCCCCAGCTCACCGAGCGCAGTCTCCCCCAGCTCACCGAGCGCCATCTCCCCAGCTCACCGAGCGCCATCTCCCCAGCTCACCGAGCGCAGTCTCCCCCAGCTCACCGAGCGCAGTCTCCCCCAGCTCACCGAGCGCAGTCTCCCCCAGCTCACCGAGCGCAGTCTCCCCCAGCTCACCGTCTCCCCCAGCTCACCGAGCGCCGTCTCCCCCAGCTCACCGAGCGCAGTCTCCCCCAGCTCACCGTCTCCCCCTGCTCACCGAGCGCCATCTCCCCCAGCTCACCGAGCGCAGTCTCCCCCAGCTCACCGTCTCCCCCAGCTCACCGAGCGCCGTCTCCCCCAGCTCACCGAGCGCAGTCTCCCCCAGCTCACCGTCTCCCCCAGCTCACCGAGCGCCGTCTCCCCCAGCTCACCGAGCGCCGTCTCCCCCAGCTCACCGAGCGCAGTCTCCCCCAGCTCACCGTCTCCCCCTGCTCACCGAGCGCCGTCTCCCCCAGTTCACCATCTCCCCCAGCTCACCGAGCGCCATCTCCCCCAGCTCACCATCTCCCCCAGCTCACCATCTCCCCCAGCTCACCGTCTCCCCCAGCTCACCGAGCGCAGTCTCCCCCAGCTCACCGTCTCCCCAGCTCACCGAGCGCAGTCTCCCCCAGCTCACCGAGCGCAGTCTCCCCCAGCTCACCGAGCGCAGTCTCCCCCAGCTCACCGAGCGCAGTCTCCCCCAGCTCACCGAGCGCCATCTCCCCAGCTCACCGAGCGCCGTCTCCCCAGCTCACCGAGCGCCGTCTCCCCCAGCTCACCGAGCGCCATCTCCCCAGCTCACCGAGCGCAGTCTCCCCCAGCTCACCGAGCGCAGTCTCCCCCCGCTCACCGAGCGCAGTCTCCCCCAGCTCACCGAGCGCAGTCTCCCCCAGCTCACCGAGCGCAGTCTCCCCCAGCTCACCGAGCGCAGTCTCCCCCAGCTCACCGAGCGCAGTCTCCCCCAGCTCACCGAGCGCAGTCTCCCCCAGCTCACCGAGCGCAGTCTCCCCCAGCTCACCGAGCGCCGTCTCCCCAGCTCACCGAGCGCAGTCTCCCCCAGCTCACCGAGCGCCATCTCCCCCAGCTCACCGAGCGCCGTCTCCCCCAGCTCACCGAGCGCAGTCTCCCCCAGCTCACCGAGCGCCATCTCCCCAGCTCACCGAGCGCCATCTCCCCAGCTCACCGAGCGCCGTCTCCCCCGCTCTGGGAGTGCAGCCTTCCCCCCCCCCCCTGCTCTGGGAGCTCAGTCCCCTCCCCCTGCTCTGGGAGCTCAGTCTCTTTCCCCCCCCCCTGCTCTGGGAGCTCAGTCTCCCCGCCCCCCTCTTTTCCCCCCCCCCCCCCGCTCCAGGAGCTCAGTCTCCCCGCCTCCCTCTTTTCCCCCCCCCCCCGCTCCAGGAGTTCAGTCTCCCCGCCTCCCTCTTTCCCCCCCCCCCGCTCCAGGAACTCAGTCTCTCCCAGCTTCGGGAGCTCGCAGTCTCCCCCAGAGCTATCTGGGAATCTACCAAGTGTGAAGAGCTTCCTCGAGAAAAGAGAAATGGTCATTTGGCCTTGCTGCTTGTGACCGTGGTGTTGGCGGTACCCGAGACCCATACTGGTCCTTTTCATTCCCAATGGAGCTGGTCGTGGGGAACCCCAAGTCATTTTAAATATTGCACGTGCAATGAAGCAACTTTCTTTTTTCTTTTATTGTTCTAAAATCTATGAGATGTTAGAGGCAGTTTTTCTGAGACCCCTGCTGTTTAAAATGATATGAGATTTTTTTGCGATAGAGGTGAGGTTTAAGGGGTGAGCCAGTGGAGCTACTCAGGATTATGCAGGTTATGATGCGATTGGCAGACTGTTTCCACTGATTGACAGGATGATAACCAGAGGTCACCAATGTAAAATTAGAGATTGGGGAAAAAAATTGGCTTTAGACCGATTAGTTAGAATGCAGGAAGCTGTATTCTAATGAATCTTGTCAGCAGAAATCTCAAGGTGCAGAATGGCCTACGCATCATAAGTGGTCCCTTGAAACGAGAATGACTTGCTTCCACGCCAAAAAAAGGACGAGTTCACAGGTGTTTCAATGAAGGACCCGAACTACATTCTGAAGGGTAGAAAATGCCTGTGTGTGAAATTTTTTGACGTGGGGTGGTCGTTGTACACCAGCCACCACACGGGCTTGACAGAGCTAGGTCTTGGT